>NW_026924971.1:7500-25102 GCF_032062105.1 Saccostrea cuccullata
TTCAAAACAAGAAGTGATAGAGACATGGGACTAACTGCATAAAATTCATTGATCTTTGAGCTTAAAATTCATGTAAAGGTGAAAGGTCAAGGTCATTCCAAAATTGAGAAATTAAGCTCTTTTTATATCTCTTTTGTCTTTTAACATATACAAACTGTCTTAGCATCATTAATATGTACTTTTAAAGCTATTTTAAAGATTCAATTAGTATTGCGTAAGATTGACCCTATTAAAAGTTATGGCCCTTTGTGCGGAAAACCTAGTTATCACTACTACTGCGAAACCGTAAACTGTACAAATATGAAACCTTCACTAAAGTCTTCGACTAATTGAGAGGATTCTGGAATCTATTCATTGCGAAAGTCTTCGGTGACTTCTTCAATGAGTTATTGCCCCTGAAAGTCTTTGAATTTTACAAATAATTAAAAATTTTCAAAACGAGAAGGCATAGAGACATGAGCCTAACTGCATAAGATTCATTGACCTTTGAGCTTAAAATTCATGTAAAGGTCAAAGGTCAAGGTCATTCCAAAACTTAGAAATTTAGCTCTTTTTATATCTCTTTTGTCTTTCAACATATGCTTAATGTCTATGCATCATTTATATGTACTTTTAAAACTGTGTCTTAGATTTCATTCTCGTCCCTTAAGATTGACCCTATTAAAAATTATTGCCCCTTGTACGAAAAACATTTTAATTGCTATTGCTCCAAAACCGTAAACCGCAAAGACACGAAACCTTCTCTAATGTCTTATGGGACTTTAGGCAAAACTTTTATGTTCAAGTGCAAAAGGATCTGGTGACTCCTTGAATGAGTTACTGCCCTTAAATGCTTTTGTGCTTACTATTAAACCTTGTAACTTCAAAACTATAAGTCATAGAGACATGGGGTAAATTGCAATGTGACCCTTGACCTTTGACCTTGAATATGACTTGAAGGTCAAAGGTCAAGGTCACCTAAAAAAAAAATTCATTTTCATTTTTTTTCTTCTTTTAAGCCATTCCTGGTTTCTTTTTTATGAAATTTAATTTTAAATAGATAAATATTAAATAAAATTGAAATTCAAAAGGTGGAAAGACCTCTTATTGTTCTGTGAACAATAAGTCTCCTAGTTATTATTATTATTCTTCTTCTTCTTCCCGGACTTTTGAAACCGCAAGACTTATCGAAAAACTTTATAGTTCATGAAACTGGATATCAAAAGTTATTCTGAAAAACGACAGCCCTTGTTTGAATTTTGACCCCTTTCGAAGTTGTTTCCCTTTACGCAAGCAATGCTTGTTATCGCTACTCCTCCGAAACCGTAGACCGTATAGACACCAAACCTTCACTAAAGTCTTCGACTAATTGAGAGGACTCTGGAATCTATTCACTGCGAAAGTATTCGGTGACTCCTTCAATGAGTTATTGCCCCTGAAACTTTTTGAATTTTTGAAATAATTAAAAATTTTCAAAACGTGAAGTGATAGAGACATGGGACCAACTGCATAAGATTCATTGAGCTTTGAACTTAAAATCATGTAAAGGTCAAAGGTCGAGGTCATTCCAAAATTGAGAAATTGAGCTCTTTTTATATCTTTTTTGTCTTTTAACATATACAATTTGGCTAAGCATCATTAATATGTACTCTTAAAACTATTTTAAAGATTCAATTTGTATTCCGTAAGATTGACTCTATTTAAAGTTATCGCCCTTTGTGCGGAAAACCTTGTTATTGCTACTACTGCAAAACCATAAACCGTACAAATATGAAACCTTCACTAAAGTCTTTGACTAATTGAGAGAATTCTGGAATCTATTCATTGCGAAAGTCTTCGGTGACTCCTTCAATGAGTTATTGCCCCTGAAACTTTTTTTAATTTTAGAAATTATTAAAAATTTGAAAAACGAGAAGTGATAGAGACATGGGACCAACTGCATAAGATTCACTGAGCTTTGAACTTATAATCATGTAAAGGTCAAAGGTCAAGGTCATTCCAAAATTGATAAATTAAGCTCTTTTTATATCTTTTTTGTCTTTTAACATATACAAACTGGCTTAGCATCATTAATATGTACTCTTAAAACTATTTTAAAGATTCAATTTGTATTCCGTAAGATTGACTCTATTAAAAGTTATCGCCCTTTGTGCGGAAAACCTTGTTATTGCTACTACTGCGAAACCATAAACCGTACAAATATGAAACCTTCACTAAAGTCTTCGACTAATTGAGGGGATTCTGGAATCTATTCATTTCAAAAGTCTTCGTTGACTCCTTCAATGAGTTATTGCTCCTGAAACTTTTTGAATTTTAGAAATTATTAAAAATTTTCAAAACGAGAAGTGATAGAGACATGGGACTAACTGCAAAAGATTCATTGAGCTTTGAACTTAAAATCATGTAAAGGTTAAAGGTCAAGGTCATTCCAAAATTGAGAAATTGAACTCTTTTTATATCCTTTTTGTCTTTTAACATATACAAACTGGCTTAGCATCATTAATATGTACTCTTAAAACTATTTTAAAGATTCAATTTGTATTCCGTAGGATTGACTCTATGAAAAGTTATCGCCCTTTGTGCGGAAAACCTTGTAATTGCTACTACTCCGAAACCATAAACCGTACAAATATGAAGCCTTCACTAAAGTCTTCAACTAATTGAAAGGATTCTGGAAATCAATTCATTGCGAAAATCTTCGGTGACTCCTTCAATGAGTTATTGCCCCTGAAACTTTTTGAATTTTAGAAATAATTAAAAATTTTCAAAACGAGAAGTGATAGAGACATGGGACATGGAAACAAAAAAAGGGGGTGGGGGTGGGGGGTGGGGGGGTGGGGGTGGAAAGACCTCCTAATTGTTCAGTGAACAATTAGTCTACTAGTTATTAGGGCTTTCCACCTTTCTGTGGAAAGACCTATTGATTTTCTTCTGTTTATTATTATTAGGTCTTTCCACCTTTCTGTGGAAAGACCTCTTGAAATGCTTATGTTTATTATTATTAGGGCTTTCCACCTTTCTGTGGAAAGACCTCTTGAAATGCTTATGTTTATTATTATTAGGGCTTTCCACCTTTCTGTGGAAAGACCTCTTGAAATGCTTATGTTTATTATTATTATTATTATTTTTCTTCCCGGACTTTTGAAACCGCAAGACTTATCGAAAAACTTTGTAGTTCATGATATTGGATATTAAAAGTTATTCCGAAAAACGACCCCCCATGTTTGAACTTTGACCCCTTTCAAAGTTATTGCCCCTTTCGCAAGAAATGCTTGTTATCGCTACTCCTTTGAAACCGTAAACCGTAGAGGTATGAAACCTTCACCAATGTCTTCGACTAATTGAGAGGACCCTGGAATCTATTCATTGCAAAAGTATTCGGTGACTCCTTCAATGAGTTATTGCCCCTGAAAGTTTTAAAGCTTACAAGAAAAATTAAAAACTTTTAAATGACAAGTGGTAAAGATATAGGACCAAGTGCATGAGATCTTATGACCGTTGACCTTGAAAATAGGTCAAGGTCAAAGGTCAAGGTCATTGGAAAAGTAGAGAAATTGTCAATTTAAGCTTAAAATTCAAATGACCTTGACCTTTGACCTTGAAATTTGATTTTGACCTTGACCTCTGACCTTGACCCTTACTCAAAAGGTCATAAAGAAATATTCATTACCTTTATCTAGATTCAGCTTCAAGTGTTAATCTCAAGTTTACCTCTCTCTCTTTTCATGACCTTGACTTTGACCTTGATAAATGACCTTGACCTTTGACCCCATTGACCCAAAGGTCACAATCAAGCTAAAGGTCGTGGAGGTATTTACAACCATCACTCTAACAAATGCTTATAAAATTACCCCCCCCCCCTTAAAAAAAATCAACACCAACTTAGAGAAAATGTCTACAAGTCAAACGAAACAAAATATCGACATAAGATTCGTAATAAAAGGAAGAAGAGACCTGAAAGAAAGTGTCCTGAGAGTTTTAAGGTGAGTCTCTAAAGTATTTTGAAATTCTAGTGAATATCGGCAAAATCTGCATTTTTTTTCTGTCTGAAATTTAGTTATTGCTGAGCATAAAAATTAATTAAAACTCGTATTGGCTATTTCTGCAATTATTGTTAATAACATTCGATTCTCCTGCTCTATTACGACATTTTAATACCAAGTATTCTTGCTTTCTTAGGTGTATGGAATTTATTTTAATTTTATTTAGATTTAAATATGAATCGGCTGAAATTCGCAAATAGCGATTTTTCATATCAAATAAATTTCCACGCAATTTAGATAGGTTAAATCAATTGCATATACCCCGCTTTATACAGTATAGTATAGAAAAAATGTCCATGACTCATTTACTGTTTTTCCGGGATTTTGAATTTCCTCTGCAACTGACCACGTGTATTACTTTCGCTTTTACGACTCTATATATGCTAAGTGTCATTGCTTCACTGCAAATGTGTCCCATAATTATTCTAATCATTTTCCTACATACAATATCACATCAAACCGGCAAGATCTCAGTTTTTTAAGAAATTTGACCGGTACTTTCCTACGAAACTACAGGTATCCTCTTCCACCTTCAAAAAATCAATTAGTTTACAAAATACGCTTACTTGTGTACAACTTGATGGCTCAATGGTTAGCGTGTCCGACTTACAAACTGAGGGTTGTAGGTTCAAGCCCAGCTGGAGAAACTTTTTTTTTTCTTTTTTTTTTTTTTGTAATTTAAATGACATGAAAACTTAAAGAAGGTGGAAAGCCGTTAATTGTTCAGAGAACAATTAGTCTCCTAGTTATTATTATTTTTCTTCCCGGACTTTTGAAACCGCAAGACTTATCGAAAAACTTTGTAGTTCATGATATTGGATATTAAAAGTTATTCCGAAAAACGACCCCCCATGTTTGAACTTTGACCCCTTTCAAAGTTATTGCCCCTTTCGCAAGAAATGCTTGTTATCGCTACTCCTTTGAAACCGTAAACCGTAGAGGTATGAAACCTTCACCAATGTCTTCGACTAATTGAGAGGACCCTGGAATCTATTCATTGCAAAAGTATTCGGTGACTCCTTCAATGAGTTATTGCCCCTGAAAGTTTTAAAGCTTACAAGAAAAATTAAAAACTTTTAAATGACAAGTGGTAAAGATATAGGACCAAGTGCATGAGATCTTATGACCGTTGACCTTGAAAATAGGTCAAGGTCAAAGGTCAAGGTCATTGGAAAAGTAGAGAAATTGTCAATTTAAGCTTAAAATTCAAATGACCTTGACCTTTGACCTTGAAATTTGATTTTGACCTTGACCTCTGACCTTGACCCTTACTCAAAAGGTCATAAAGAAATATTCATTACCTTTATCTAGATTCAGCTTCAAGTGTTAATCTCAAGTTTACCTCTCTCTCTTTTCATGACCTTGACTTTTGACCTTGATAAATGACCTTGACCTTTGACCCCATTGAACCAAAGGTCACAATCAAGCTAAAGGTCGTGGAGGTATTTACAACCATCACTCTAACAAATGCTTATAAAATTAACACCCCCCCCCCCCCCTTTAAGAAGAAAATCAACACCAACTTAGAGAAAATGTCTACAAGTCAAATGAAACGAAATATCGGCATAAGATTCGTAATAAAAGCAAGAATAGACCTGAAAGAAAGTGTCCTGAGAGTTTGAAGGTGAGTCTCTAAAGTATTTTGAAATTATACTGAATATCGGCAAAATCTGCATTTTTTTTCTGTCTGAAATTTAGTTATTGCTGAGCATAAAAATTAATTAAAACTCGTATTAATTATTTCTGCAATTATTGTTAATATCATTCGATTCTCCTGCTCTATTACGACATTTTAATACCAAGTATTCTTGCTTTCTTAGGTGTATGGAATTTATTTTAATTTTATTTAGATTTAAATCTTAATCTCGGAAATAGCGATTTTTCATATCAAATAAATTTCCACGCAATTTAGATAGGTTAAATCAATTGCAGATACCCCGCTTTATACAATATAGTGTAGAAAAAAGTCCATGACTCACTCACTGTTTTTTCCGGGATTTTGAATTTCCTCTGCAACTGACCACGTGTATTACTTTCGCTTTTACGACTCTATATATGCTACGTGTCATTGCTTCACTGCTAATGTGTCCCATAATTATTCTAATCATTTTCCTACATACAATATCACATCAAACCGGCAAGATTTCAGTTTTTTAAGAAATTTGACCGGTACTTTCCTACGAAACTACAGGTATCCTCTTCCACCTTCAAAAAATAAATTAGTTTACAAAATACGCTTACTTGTGTACAACTTGATGGCTCAATGGTTAGCGTGTCCGACTTACAAACTGAGGGTTGTAGGTTCAAGCCCAGCTGGAGAAACTTTTTTTTTTTTTTTTTTTTTTTTTTTTTAATTCAAATGACATGAAAACTTAAAAAAGGTGGAAAGCCGTTAATTGTTCAGAGAACAATTAGTCTCCTAGTTATTATTATTTTTCTTCCCGGACTTTTGAAACCGCAAGACTTATCGAAAAACTTTATAGTTCATGACATTGGATATTAAAAGTTATTCTGAAAAACGACCCCCCATGTTTGATCTTTGACCCCTTTCAAAGTTATTGCCCCTTTCGCAAGAAATGCTTGTTATCGCTACTCCTTTGAAACCGTAAACCGTAGAAATATGAAACCTTCACTAAAGTCTTCGACTAATTGAGAGGACTCTGGAATCTATTCATTGCGAAAGTATTCGGTGACTCCTTCAATGAGTTATTGCCCCTGAAACTTTTTGAATTTTAGAAATTATTAAAAATTTTCAAAACGAGAAGTGATAGAGACATGGGACCAACTGCATAAGATTCATTGAGCTTTGAGCTTAAAATTCATGTAAAGGTCAAAGGTCAAGGTCATTCCAAAATTGAGAAATTAAGCTCTTTTTATATCTTTTTTGTCTCTTAACATATACAAACTGTCTTAGCATAAATAATATGTACTCTTAAAACTATTTAAAAGATTTTATTCGTATTCCGTAAGATTGACCCTAACAGAAGTTATCGCCCTTTTTGCGAAAAACCTTGTTATCGCTACTACTTTGAAACCGTAAACCGTACAAATATGAAACCTTCACTAAAGTCTTCGACTAATTGGGAGGATTCTGGAATGTATGCATTGCGAAAGTCTTCGGTGACTCCTTCAATGAGTTATTGCCCCTGAAAGTCTTTGAATTTTAGAAATAATTAAAAATTTTCAAAACGAGAAAGTGTAGAGACATGAGACCAACTGCATAAGATTCATTGAGCTTTGAGCTTAAAATTCATGTAAAGGTCAAAGGTCAAGGTCATTCCAAAAATTGATAAATTAAGCTCTTTTTATATCTTTTTTGTCTCTTAACATATACAAACTGTCTTAGCATAAATAATATGTACTCTTAAAACTATTTAAAAGATTTTATTCGTATTCCGTAAGATTGACCCTAACAAAAGTTATCGCCCTTTGTGCGAAAAACCTTGTTATCGCTACTACTTTGAAACCGTAAACCGTACAAATATGAAACCTTCACTAAAGTCTTCGACTAATTGAGAGCACTCTGGGATCTATTCATTGCGAAAGTCTTCGGTGACCCCTTCAATGAATTATTGCCCCTGAAACTTTTTGAATTTTAGAAATAATTCAAAATTTTCAAAACGAGAAAGTGTAGAGACATGGGACCAACTGCATAAGATTCATTGAGCTTTGAGCTTAAAATTCATGTAAAGGTCAAAGGTCAAGGTCATTCCAAAAATTGATAAATTAAGCTCTTTTTATATCTTTTTTGTCTCTTAACATATACAAACTGTCTTAGCATAAATAATTTGTACTCTTAAAACTATTTAAAAGATTTTATTCGTATTCTGTAAGATTGACCCTAACAAAAGTTATCGCCCTTTGTACGAAAAACCTTGTTATCGCTACAACTTTGAAACCATAAACCGTACAAATATGAAACCTTCACTAAAGTCTTCGACTAATTGAGAGGATTCTGGAATGTATTCATTGCGAAAGTCTTCGGTGACTCCTTCAATGAGTTATTGCCCCTGAAAGTCTTTGAATTTTAGAAATAATTCAAAATCTAAAAACGAGAAGGAGTAGAGACATGAGTCCAACAGCATAAGATTCATTGAGCTTCGAGCTTAAAATTCATGTAAAGGTCAAAGGTCAAGGTCATTCCAAAACTGAGAAATATAGCTCTTTTTATATGTCTTTTGTCTTTCAACATATGCTTAATGTCTATGCATCATTAATATGTACTCTTAAAGCTGTGAAAAAGATTTCATTGTTGTCCCTTAAGATTGACGCTATTAAAAGTTATTGCCCCTTGTGCGAAAAACATTTTTATTGCTATTTCTCCAAAACTGTAACCCGCTAAGACATGAAACCTTCTCTAATGTCTGATGGGACTTTAGGCAAAACGTTTATGTTCAAGTGCAAAAGGATCTGGTGACTCCTTGAATGAGTTACTGCCCTAAAATGATTTTGTGCTTACTATTAAACCTTATAACTTTAAAACTATCAGTCATAGAGACAAGGGGTTAATTACAATGTGACTCTTGACCTTTGACCTTGAATATGACTTCAAGGTCAAAGGTCAAGGTCACCAAAAAATTTTCATTTTCATTTTTTTTTTCTTCTTTAAAGCCATTCCTGGTTTCTTTTTTATGAAATTTAATTTCAAATAGATAAATATTAAATGAAATTGAAATTCGAAAGGTGGAAAGACCTCTTATTGTTCTTTGAACAATAAGTCTCCTAGTTATTCTTATTTTTCTTCCGCTGATTTTTTGTTTCGACATTTATCGAAAAGACTTTTTGTTCATCATAAAGGTCTTTTAAGGTTATGTACAAATTTGACCCAACGCATATGAACTATAACCCCTTTCGAAGTTATTGCCCCTTTCGCAAGAAATGCTTGTTATCGCTACTCCTCCGAAACCGTAAACCATAGAGGTATGAAACCTTTACCAATGTCTTCTACTACTTAAGGGGACTCTGGAATCTATTCATTGCGAAAGTCTTTGGTGACTCCTTCGATGAGTTCTTGCCCCTGAAAGTCTTAAAGCTTACAAGAAAAACAAAAAACTTTTAAAAGGACAAGTGGTAAAGATATGGGACCAAGTGCATGAGATCTTATGACCTTTGACCTTGAAAAGTAGGTCAAGGTCAAAGGTCAAGGTCATAAGAAAACTAGAGAAATTGTCAATTTAAGCTTAAAATCCAAATGACCTTGACCTTTGACCTTGATATTTGACATTGACCTTGACCTCTGACCTTGACCCTTACTCAAAAGAAATATTCATTACCTTTATCTAGATTCAGCTTCAAGTGTTAATCTCAAGTTTACCCCTCTCTCTCTCTCTCTCTCTCTCTCTCTTTCTCTCTTGTGATGACCTTGACCTTTGACCTTGATAAATGACCTTGACCTTTGACCCCATTGACCCAAAGGTCACAATCAAGCTAAAGGTCGTGGAGGTATTTACAACCATCACTCTAACAAATGCTTATAAAATAAACATCCCCCCCCCTTTTAAAAAGAAAATCAACACCAACTTAGAGAAAATTTCTACAAGTCAAACGAAACAAAATATTGGCATAAGATTCGTAATAAAAGCAAGAATAGACCTGAAAGAAAGTGTCCTGAGAGTTTTAAGGTGAGTCTCTAAAGTATTTTGAAATTATAGTGAATATCGGCAAAATCTGCATTTTTTTTCTGTCTGAAATTTAGTTATTGCTGAGCATAAAAATTAATTAAAACTCGTATTGGCTATTTCTGCAATTCTTGTTAATATCATTCGATTCTCCTGCTCTATTACGGCATTTTAATACCAAGTATTCTTGCTTTCTTAGGTGTATGGAATTTATTTTAATTTTATTTAGATTTAAATATGAATCAACTGAATTTTGGAAATAGCGATTTTTCATATCAAATAAATTTCCACGCAATTTAGATAGGTTAAATCAATTGCAGATACCCCGCTTTATACAATATAGTGTAGAAAAAATGTCCATGACTTACTCACTGTTTTTCCGGGATTTTGAATTTCCTCTGCAACTGACCACGTGTATTACTTTCGCTTTTACGACTCTATATATGCTAAGTGTCATTGCTTCACTGCAAATGTGTCCCATAATTATTCTAAGCATTTTCCTACATACAATATCACATCAAACCGGCAAGATCTCAGTTCTTTAAGAAATTTGACCGGTACTTTCCTACGAAACTACAGGTATCCTCTTCCACCTTTAAAAAAATATTAGTTTACAAATTACGCTTACTTGTGTACAACTTGATGGCTCAATGGTTAGCGTGTCCAACCTACAATCTAAGGGATGTAGGTTCGAGCCCAGTTCGAGGAACTTTTTTTTTTTTTTTTTTTTTTTTTTTTTTTTTTTTTTTAAAAAATAAAAAATTTTTTGGAAAAATTAAAAAAAAAAAAAAAAAAAAGAAGAAGGTGGAAAGACCTTCTAATTGTTCAGTGAACAATTAGTCTACTAGTGTTAAACACATAGACTAAACATGGCCCCTGAAACTTTTGTGTTGCTACGCCTTCGAAACTATTGACCGTAGAGAAGCGAAACTTTAAACAGTGTCTACGACTACTTTAAAACGTTTGAACTTCAAATTTAGGTCAAGGTCAAAGGTCAAGGTCATTCATTTTTAGGGCTTTCCACCTTTCTGTGGAAAGACCTATTGATTTTCTTCTGTTTATTATTAGGTCTTTCCACCTTTCCGTGGAAAGACCTATTGGTATTCTTCTGTTTCTTATTATTCTTCTTATTTTTCCGCCGTGTGATTTTGAGTTTCAAGATATATCGAAAAGATTTATAGTCCATAAGACTGTACTCCGTAAAAGATTATTGCAGTTGACCCTGCGTAAATGAACCTTGACCGCTTTAGAAGTTATTGCCCCTTTCGCAAGAAATGCTTGTTATCGCTACTCCTTAGAAACCATAAACCACAGAGGTATGAAACCTTCACTAATGTCTTCGACTAATTAAGGGGACTCTTCAATCTATTCATTGCAAAAGCATTCGGTGAACCCTTCATTGAGTTATTGCCCTTGAAACTTTTTGAATTTTAAAAAAAATTAAAAAATTTCAAAACCACAAGTTGTAGAGACATGGGACCAATTCCATAAGATTTATTGACCTTTGACCTTAAAATTCATGTTAAGGTCAAAGGTCAAGGTCAAGCCAAAACTAAGAAATTAAGCTCTTTTTATCTATATTTAATCTATCAACGGATGCTTAATGTCTATGCATCATTAATATTTACTCTTAAAACTGTTTCAAAGATTTCATTCTTGTCCCCTAAAATTAATCCTTTTAAAAGTTATTGCCCCTTGGGCGAAAAACCTTGTTATTGCTACTTCTCCGAAACTGTAGACCGTAGGGACACCAAACCTTCACTAATGTCTTAAGGGTCTTTAGGCCTAACTTCACTGTATAAGTGCCAAAGGATCTGATGACCCCTTATATGAGTTATTGCCCTTTAACTTCTTTGTACTTACTATTAAACCTTATAACTTGAAACTATAAGTCATAGAAACATGGGGTCAATTGCATTGTGACCCTTGACCTTGAATTTTTTTAAGGTCAAAGGTCAAGGTCATTCCATTTTTTTTTAAATTTTCATTTTTTCTTTACTTTTAAACAATTTTGGTTTCTTTTTTCATGGAATTAATTTTTAATATAAAAATTGAAATTCAAAGAAGGTGGAAAGACCTCTTATTGTTCTGTGAACAATAAGTCTCCTAGTTATTAGGTCTTTCCACCTTTCTGTTCTTGAAATGCTTATGTTTATTATTATTATTATTATTAGGTCTTTACCTTTCTGTGGAAAGACCTCTTGAAATGCTTCTGTTTTTTATTATTCTATTTCTCACCTTATGTTTTGACACCTTAAGACTTATCGAAAAACTTTATAGTTCATGATACTGGATATTTAAAATTATTCCGAAAAATGACCCCCCATGTTTTAACTTCGACCCCTTATGCAGTTATTGCCCCTTTCACTGTAAAGCTTGTTATCGCTACTCCTCAGAAACCGTAAACCGTAGAGATATAAAACCTTCACCATTGTCTTCAACTAATTTAGGAGACTTTTCAATCTATTCATTGCGAAAGTTTTCTTTGACCCCTTCAATGAGTAACTGCCCCTGAAAGTTTATAAATTTTACAGAAAATTAAAAATTTTCAAAACGAAAAGTCGTAGAGACATGAAACCAACTGCATAACATTCAATGACCTTTTGCCTTCAAATTCATTTCAAGGTCAAAGGTCAAGGTCATTCCAAATATGAGAAATAAATTTCTCTTAATAGCTCTTATGTCCTTAAATATATACGATCTATCTTATGTCTTTAATATGTACTTTTGAAACTCTTTAGAAGATATAAATCTTGGCCCCTAAGATTGACCCTTTTAAAAGTTGTTGCCCCTTGTGCTAAAAACCCTTGTTATCGCTACTCCTCTGAAACCGTAAACCGTAAAGGTATGAAACCTTCACAAATGGCTTTGCCTAATTATGGGGACTCTTCAATCTGTTCATTGCAAAAGCATTGGGTGACACCTTCAATGAGTTATTGCCCCTGAAACTTTTTGAATATTACAAATAATTAAAAATTTTGAAAACGACAAGTCGTAGAGACATGGGACCAACTGCATAAGATTCATTGACCTTTGACCTTAAAATTCATGTAAAGGTCAAAGGTCAAGGTCATTCCAAAAATGGAAAATTTAGCTCTTTTTATATCTCTTTTGTCTTTTAACATATACTTAATGTCTATGCATCATTAATATGTACTCTTAAAACTGTTTCAAAGATTTCACTCTTGTCCCCTAATATTAACCCTTTTAAAAGTTATTGCCCCTTGTGCGAAAAACCTTGTTATCGCTACTCCTCCGAAACCGTAGACTGTAGAGACACCAAACCTTCACTTATATCTTAAGGGTCTTTAGGCCTTACTTCACTGTATAAGTGCAAATGGATCTGATGACCCCTTATATGAGTTATTGCCCTTTAATTTCTTTGTACTTACTATTAAACCTTATAACTTGAAAACTATAAGTCATAGAAACATGGGGTCAACTGCATTGTGACCCTTGAACTTTGACCTTGAATATTTTTTCAAGGTCAAAGGTCAAGGTAATTGATTTTCTGTTTTTAATTTTCATTTTTTCTATGCTTTAAGAGAGTTCTGGTTTCTTTTCATGGAATTTAATTTTTAGGAGTCAGGTATAAAACAAATTTAAAATTCAAAGAAGGTGGAAAGACCTCTTATTGTTCTGTGAACAATAAGTCTAGCTCCTAGTTCTTCTTCTTTTTCTTCCCTGACTTTTGAAACCACAAGATTTATCGAAAAACTTTATAGTTCATGAAATTGGATATTAAAAGTTATTCTGAAAAACGACCCCCCATATTTGATCTTTGACCCCTTTCAAAGTTATTGCCCCTTTCGCAAGAAATGCTTGTTATCGCTACTCCTTCGAAACCGTAAACCGTAGAAATATGAAACCTTCACTAAAGTCTTCGACTAATTGAGAGGACTCTGGAATCTATTCATTGCGAAAGTATTCGGTGACCCCTTCATTGAGTTATTGCCCCTGAAACTTTTTGAATTTTAGAAATAATTAAAAATTTTCAAAACGAGAAGTGATAGAGACATGGGACCAACTGCATAAGATTCATTGACCTTTGAGCTTAAAATTCATGTAAAGGTCAAAGGTCAAGGTCATTCCAAAATTGAGAAATTAAGCTCTTTTTATATCCATTTTGTCTCTAAACATATACAAACTGCCTTAGCATCATTAATATGTACTCTTAAAACTATTTAAAAGATTCAATTCGTATTCTGTAAGATTGACCCTATTAAAAGTTATTGCCCTTTGTGCGGTAAACCTTGTTATCGCTACTACTTCGAAACCGTAAACCGTAGAAATTTGAAACCTTCACTAAAGTCTTCGACTAATTGCGAGGACTCTGGAATCTATTCATTGCGAAAGTATTCGGTGACCCCTTCAATGAGTTATTGCCCCTGAAACTTTTTGAATTTTAGAAATAATTAAAAATTTTCAAAACGAGAAGTGATAGAGACATGGGACCAACTGCATAAGATTCATTGAGCTTTGAGCTTAAAATTCATGTAAAGGTCAAAGGTCAAGGTCATTCCAAAATTGAGAAATTAAGCTCTTTTTATATCTTTTTTGTCTCTTAACATATACAAACTGTCTTAGCATCATTAATATGTACTCTTAAAACTATTTTAAAGATTCAATTTGTATTCCGTAAGATTGACCCTATTAAAATTTATCACCCTTTGTGCGGAAAACCTTGTTATTGCTACTCCTGCGAAAACATAAACCGTACAAATATGAAACCTTCACTAAAGTCTTCGACTAATTGAGAGGATTCTGGAATCTATTCATTGCGAAAGTCTTCGGTGACTTCTTCAATGAGTTATTGCCCCTGAAACTTTTTGAATTTTAGAAATAATTAAAAATTTTCAAAACGAGAAGTGATAGAGACATGGGACCAACTGCATAAGATTCATTGACCTTTGAGGTTAAAATTCATGTAAAGGTCAAAGGTCAAGGTCATTCCAAAATTGAGAAATTAAGCTCTTTTTATATCTTTTTTGTCTCTTAACATATACAAACTGTCTTAGCATCATTAATATGTACTCTTAAAAATATTTAAAAGATTCAATTCGTATTCCGTAAGATTGACCCTATTAAAAGTTATCGCCCTTTGTGCGGAAAACCTTGTTATCGCTACTACTTCAAAACCGTAAACCGTACAAATATGAAACCTTCACTAAAGTCTTCGACTAATTGAGAGGGTTCTGGAATTTATTCATTGTGAAAGTATTTGGTGGCTCCTTCAATGAGTTATTGTCCTTGAAAGTCTCTGAATTTTACAAATATTAAAAATTTTTAAAACAAGAAGGTATAGAGACATGAGCCCAACTGCATAAGATTTATTGACATTGGAGCTTAAAATTCATGTAAAGGTCAAAGGTCAAGGTCATTCCAAAACTGAGAAATTTAGCTCTTTTTATATCTCTTTTGTCTTTCAACATATGCTTAATGTCTATGCATCATTAATATGTACTCTTAAAACTGTGTCAAAGATTTCATTCTTGTTCCTTTAGATTGACCCTTTTAAAAATTATTGCCCCTTGTATGAAAAACATTTTATTGCTATTGCTCCAAAATCGTAAACCGCAAAGACACGAAACCTTCTCTAATGTCTGATGGGACTTTAGACAATTTTTTTTATGTTCAAGTGCAAAAGGATCTGGTGACTCCTTGAATGAGTTACTGCCCTTAAATGCTTTTGTGCTTACTATTAAACCTTATAACTTTAAAACTATAAGTCATAGAGACATGGGGTTAATTACAATGTGACCCTTGACCTTTGACCTTGAATATGACTTGAAGGTCAAAGGTCAAGGTCATCTAAAAAATTTCATTTTCATTTTTTTTCTTCTTTTAAGCCATTTCTGGTTTCTTTTTGATGAAATATAATTTTAAAGTGATAAATATTAAATGAAATTGAAATTCAAAAGGTGGAAAGACCTCTTATTGTTCTGTGAACAATAAGTCTCCTAGTTCTTTCTTTCTGTTCTTTCTTCCGGACTTATGTTTTGACACCGTAAGTTTTATCGAAAAACTTTATAGTTCATGAAGCTGGATATCAAAAGTTATTCTGAAAAACGACAGCCCTTGTTTGAACTTTGACCCCTTTCGAAGTTATTGCCCTTTACGCAAGAAATGCTTGTTATCGCTACTCCTCCGCAACGGTAGACCGTATAGACACCAAACCTTCACTAAAGTCTTCGACTAATTGAGAGGACTCTGGAATCTATTCATTGCAAAAGCATTCGGTGACCCCTTCAATGAGTAATTGCCCCTGAAACTTTTTGAATTTTACAAAAAATTAATTTTTTTTAAAACGAGAAGTTGTAGAGATATGGGACCAACTGCATAAGATTCATTGACCTTATATCTAAAATTTCATGCAAAGGTCAAAGGTCAAGGTCATTCAGAAAATGAGAAATTAAGCTTTTTCTATATCTCTTTTGTCTTTCAATATATACTTTATGTCTTTGCATCATTAATATGTACTCTTAAAACTCCTTCAAATATTTTATTCTTGTCCCCAAAGATTAACCCTTTAAAAAGTTATTGCCCCTTGTGCAAGAAACCTTGTTATCGCTACTTCTCAGAAACCGTAGACCGTATAGACACTAAACCTTCACTAATGTCTTAAGGGTCTTAAGGCCTAACTTAACTATATAAGTGCAAAAGGATCTGATGACCGCTTATATGAGTTATTGCCCTTTAACTTCTTTGTACTTCATATTTAACCTTATCACTTGATAACTATAAGTCGTAGAAGCATGGGGTCAATTGCATTGTGACCTTTGACCTTTGACCTTGAAAATTTGTCAAGGTCAAAGGTCAAGGTCATTTCAATTTTTTTTTATTTTTGCTATCCTTTAAGACAATTTTGGTTTCTTACAGTACCGACCAGACCCAACCTGACACCAAAGCAGTCCCAGAAAGCAGTCCCTGGGACTGCTTTGGGACTGCTCTGGGACCGCTCTGGGACTGCTCTGGGACCGCTATGGGACTGCTCTGGGACTGCTATGAAAAGCAGTCCCAGCAGTCCCAGCTGCCCCTGGCACTGCTTTCTGGGACTGCTTTGTTCACTCATGTGTGACAAAGGTTCTGAGTGACATGATAGCTCCGCCCCCTTGTGTATTCTGAATTTGCAGGCTCCCTATTGTTTTGTTTACTTACAGCAGAGAGGAGTTTTAACTGTTTAATACGCAAGGCTTTCTTATAATCTTTTAATAACTGGAGATTACATGTATTATAGTTAATTTATAGTTTTAGGAACTGTATATTTACAAAAATGTAATATAGAATATTTTTAAAAATAAAGTTGTTACACAAGGAAGTCAGGAGGAGATTTTTATTTCTAAAGTATATAAAACTACTCATGAGAAAAAATATCTACATATAGATTTCTTTTCTTATTAAATCTGAAATTAAATACTCAAAATTTTCATATGGCACTATTTAAAAAATCATTACATTTAGATATAAGATATTTTAATTGAAAAGGCTAGACGTTTTACAAACACCACGCTAAAAGGGTATTACATACAACCCTCAAATAAAAATCTAACAATTTATTTTATGACATGAAATAAAATTATGCCACCATTCTTCCCTAACATAAGCAATGTGAACAATTATACGGGAATTTACAGATGCATTAGTTTTTTTTATTTATGAATAAGTTATTAAAAGAGTAAAAAAAATAATAAACAGTTGAAAACCTGTAATACCTGGAATTTTGATTTATTTCTTTTTTGTGTTGCTTTTGTTTACCTGGCCGATAATGTGTATGAATAAAATGGTATAAACACCTGTGGTTTCAATCGCCTTTGGGCAGAAAATCAATCATGCATGTTATTTGGGTTCACGTATCAGTGTTACACATCATTGAACATGCTGCTCAATAAACAAAGACCCTAATTTCAATCTATGTAAAAATTGTAAAGCATAAAAAAGATAAATGAAATGTGTATAAATTTC
>NW_026924972.1:0-25192 GCF_032062105.1 Saccostrea cuccullata
TCAGAACCATATTGGGCTAGGAGAGATAAAAATTGTGTGAAAGCATCCTCAGGTAGTGTAAATTCAAGTTTAATCAAATAACGTCCCAGGGAGGGGGGAGGGGTTAGCGAGGGTTCACAATGGGAGATCAAGTACTATGTTGGGAAAATCTTTTTTCTTTTCAAGTATGGCAAAATTTAAACGTGTATGCCCTATTGATATAGTGACATTTTCAAGTAATAGAAAATTCAAACCCCCCCTCCCCCAAAAAGTAAACTTTTCAATACTTCCCTGATTGGTGTTTTTGACTAGCCCATGTGCTCAGGTGAGCGATGTGGCCCACGGGTCTCTTGTAGATTTGCCATTTGTTTTATTTCATAAGTTCAATTGACATTTCAGTGAATATTGAGATTTAACATTACGAAAAGGTATTGTTTCCCGGGGTATTCTCAGATTTTATGCATGAAACATATGGAGATAACGAACAATATTCAAGATCAAAAGTCCATAAAACAATACAAATTAGGAGCAGAGCAAACACGGACCTCCCAAACATCAGAGGCGGGATCAGATGCCATGGAGGAGTGAGCGTCCCCTGCCGACCGGTTACACCCGCCTTGTGCTCCTTGTCATGATGGGGAGATAATGGAAACGTCCATCGTCAGTGTATAAATAATTGACTAAACGTTACACTGTTTACAGAAATAATTTGCACCGGAAAATCATATCATTAGATAGGTAAAGCAAACCAGACTTCTTTGCATTACGTCATAAATTTTCTCATGTATCTACTTGGAGCTAACGTGTGGATTGCCAAGTACACGTAAGTACAAACTTGTAGCATATAGTTTTTAACTGCTGTTTATTCTTTAAAGAGTGTACGCTTTTCTAAAACTTGAATAGTTAATGCAAATACTGACATGAGAATTGAACGTCGGTAATTAGAAAATATTTAAATTTATAAGGCGTTCACATCACAATATCTGGATTTTCGAAACATGCTTATACATGTAGGAGACCCTTCTGCGCTCAACTCGGTGTTTGCATTTATCATGGACGCCATGAGGATACAGTCCCGGTGTGACAGAGGTTTGAAGGATATGGAGGCTTAGAATTGATGGTGCAAAAGTTCTCATTAAATCTTGACCACGAGCTGTAACGGACACAATTAAACATACACAGGATATGGGGAAATGATGAGCAGTTTATTGAGGTTGCTCCCACGTGATTTGCTTCTCATTAATATTCATAAGATCCTGCAAAAACTGATTAATTTTTTTTAAAATAAAACATGTTAATACATTGTTTTATTTCTATATAAGTCCCCGTCATAGTTATATGGGTAGTAATTTGATCAAGCTTTTAATTATATAACCAGTGTTTAAAATAGTCTTTTTAATTGTCTAAATGTTATATTCAGGTTCAGCGATGTTATATGTTTAATTTTCAAATTGAAAGGCGGTCGCAAATTTCATTTTGGCATCCACATTATATTTATTTCTTGTAGAAGATATAAAGAAAAAAACAAAATATCGGCGGAAGAAATTTATCCAAAATAGTTAGTACATCAAACTTTGCAATTTTTTGTACGTTCTATGTATAAACCTTTATGGAATCTGTCGCCACTATAGCTCCAATATGGCGAATGTTATGTTATGAGCAGAATGAACACCATTTCTCCATATGCGCAGAGTAGCGATGCTTTATCAGCTCCGCAATTACTTTCTCAAGAAGATAAAGGTTTTAAACGATGGGAGATAAATAAGTTCAATGACACAAAAATATATGTGACGCGCCAAGCAAAAACCTCCCTTATATCTATTATGACGTAACGTCAAAAGACGCGTCTAAAGTCAACAACGTAAAAGCGACGTAAAAATGCCTCCTCGAGAAAAACTCTCCTCAGCAGAACAAGGGGATGTTGTTTTATTTATATGCTAAGAAAGATTCTTGGGTGTGGTTTGATGTAGTTTATTCATGAAGAAGTTATTTTCTGTCAAGTGTGACCTATCCTTTTCACAATTATTAAGTGTATATTTTTTAAAGATGTCCAGTGGTGGTTAAAAAATTCCCGTAAGACCGTTTTTAAAATGAAGTTTGTTTGCCCTCTCTTTATTCAGTTAAAAAAATTGCGTCGGGAGGTAGGTCGAATTTTTTTGTCGGAAATGTTGAATAAGATGATTGAAGGCATTTATGAAATAAAAAAAATAGTTATTGAATGGATAAGAAAATTCCGGAATGACTTATTCGGAGGTTTTGAAAAGTTCATCTTAAAAGGTCAAACAAACAACTTTTTAAAGATAGTTTTTTTTTTTTTAATTTAAGCTGCTAATTTCCAGCTGTTTCATCGTGATGCACATGCAAGAAAAATTAAACAGGAGCATAAAACTAGGAAAGGTATCTATTTTTCAAATAGCGATGCAGTGAAAATTGAACTGAATTTCCTCTCTTATCTTAACCCAATTTATACGGTATAAACTGTGTTGGGCAGTTTACGCTGCGGTTTATATATAAAAAAAAATTGTACACTGTTCCAACCCAGTTTACACCCTACATATAAATTGGATAGCTTTTTTTCCAGTCCTTATAATTAATTGTTATAATTCATTTCATGTATGAACAAAGTAGATTTTCATTAAAAATCACTTCAACAGTTCCAATTGTACAATATTGAAATGTTACCTCAGGCAGATCGACATGTTTTCTATCCAAGTGATTGTGATATATAGGTAACCCGATTTATGCAATAAAAGTAAGTTCTTTATCCAATAAAATGCCGCCTTATAACCATAAGTATACACTGTATAACTAAATCTTTTCACTTCCGTAGATGATGTAAGTTAGAAAAATATATTACTCTTTGTTGCACTTTTCTGTGCAAGTAGTAAGAACTGTACATAATCATATGTTTATCGACATTTCCCGGGGGAAAAATGAAACATTCTGTTATTTTTGCTGCACTGTTATGTATTCATAATGCGTTTGATGAGGTTGCAGTGTATACACAATACATCGAATGTGAAACTGGCAAACATGATACATCGCTAAAATGTTATAAGTAATACAAATTGTTACAAATTAATACATATTTTTTGAACACTTTTAAAACATTCCAACCTATTATTATTTTGTGCATGATTTTTCTACAAAAGAAGAGAAAATAAGGTGAAGAGGTGACTTTAAAGTTTTGGATTCCTGAAAACAACAATGTCGGCCATTTATAAAATCGCTGAATTGGGCTGCCGCATGTTGAAACGCAGTCTCCGGTGCTTATTCAGCCCTTTGAACTGAGAACAGAATGAAAGTTTACATGAAACCATTTAGAGTTATAAATTTTCATTTTAATGATTTTATTTTAACCTTCAATATTAAGGATTTATTTAACCTGTAATAATTATTTCCCCGACAAAGATTTATACTACCAACATTTTATGATTTCACATCTACCTTGGAAAATAATCTTGTTTCCTTCTGCTGAATTGCAGTATAAAATGAATATGTTCATGCATTTCAAATTATTAAAGTTTGCTACCAATTACACGTAATTTAATATATACATGTAACAAACTAAAAACAATTTCAATAATTTTTTCCTGCAAAGTCGCTTTGTACATGCCTTCATGTACATACATTTACATGTATTGGGAGTTTTGTGCAAAATTAGCAAAACTAGTACGCTACAAATCTGCACAAAATATGAAAAAAAGCATTTATCAAAACGCTCTATGTTTTAGAATAAAGGATTTATCGAACATAAAAAAATACATGTTGGTCGACTTGAATATTGCGTGCTTGTTCAACTAACCCATTTATAGAGCTTTCTTGCTTTAATTATAAAAAAAAAAACGTATGATTGTATAAATTACATCAACCAATTATTTTTTTTTTAAAAATGACAAAAGTTACAACTTACGATTGTACATGTGTGCCTTGTTCTTGTTTAATTAGTTCAGGTAATTAATTAAGCGTGAATGTCCATAGCTGAGACCCCCCCACCCCCGTTTACGATAATGGTAGAATATTAAGAATGTTTTACCCGTTCTCTTACTTTCTGTTGAAACTAATATTTGATATGATTAAAATAAATCATAATGTGTGAATGTACTTTCTCAGGAAGGTAACGGTAAAGTTTAGGTTAGACCTTACAGTCTATGTCTAGAAATGAATGTAAATGAAGTTGTTGAGTGTGTTACTTGTGGGATTCATGTATATTGTGGTTTGTTATTCGGTTAGTATACGATGATCGGTCAAAATTAATTCATGATCAACTTCATACTTGCATATAAATTGCAGATTTTTTTTCAAACCATATTTTGAAATATATAAACGTATATTATTGGATGGGGGTGGGTGTTACATTCTGATTCACTGAAAAGTATGCTAACGCATTTAGTTACGAAATAATTCTAAACATATTTCTTTTCAATAATTTAAACATAAATATAAAATAGGAAACGGACGGCCCGGAAAAATTAATCAAATGTTTAAAGATTAACAAAAAATAATGGTATAAACTCTAATTTAACACTTTAAAATTTGATGCACCTAATCTTAATTGTTTTTATTTGAACACGCATTTATCGAGATATACAAAAGGATTGGAAACAAGTTTGACAACTTACAAGTTCCTCATGGGAATTAAAAACCGATTTCATAACGACATCCAAAGAAGAAAAGGATCGAACTCTACTACAAGAGACAAATACAGTTTATTCCTGGATGCAGAATATCTTATCAATAACCCAAAAAGTCTTCAGAGATGAGGGCGTAATTCTGAATACTTTTTTCCCGTATTTAAACATTCGGAGCTAAAACATGTAAATACATATAGTAAACGTGGTAAAAGAAATGTGGTATCCTTTAGGTAAAAAAAAAAAAAACTTGTCGCTTTTTTTAAAAATTTGGGTACTTAAAACGTAAACTATGACAAAACTTTCTTTTTATACTGTGTATTGTATAGACTTTTGATGCCCGGGGGAGGGGTTGGTAGGAGCTGTCTCAAACTTTTTAAAGATAACTACTTTGATAGTGTAACAGAGACAATTAAGTGCCTCTGCTTAATTGGGGTTGAACCCAAGGCCTCTGGCTTGACAGTCCAGAGCTCTACCAAATGAGCTTAAGGGTTAACCTGCTAGCACAAGCTCGTAGGAAGATGTGGTGCATGTTTAGTTTGTACTACCACAATAGGAGTTTTTCATCTAAATGTTGATTATTTCCTTTAACTGTTGCAGTGATGTAGATTTCTGCCATTTTCTTGCATTAAAAAGCCATAAATTGGAATATCTTTTAGAGGAAGAGAAGATTTTTATTTGAGTTTTGTTCTTTTTTCCCTTGTCAATCATTTCGGTGCCCCCCCCCCCTCTTTTCATTTTTTCAAAGATATAGTATAGAATGTATATTTTTATAAGTACATTAAAAACTCTTAATTATTGATATTTTTAAGGGAATCAAATCAAAAGTTTGAAAATACAAATATCATCAAATTATTATATAGCTTCACGTTATTTTACGATTTTACGTTATGAAAATCCATGGAGTTACGCACGCGTACACCGTAAGTCAAAGTAAATATTCCGTCTTTTTCATGCGATATTTTATACATTTATACACAGAAATATATGTCATGTTGTACATCAAATGAAAGAGAAAGAAAAACTCTATAAGAATCAATAAAAAACTGAAAATGTCAGAATTCTTCGTTAAGGGAGGTTTTTGCTTGGCGCGTCACATATGTGTAACTTGACAGGTTTTAGATGTCTTCAAGTTTTCCAAAGAGGTTCTGTGACTTGGATAGTGGTATGGTGCTTGTCTATTAATAGCTAACGAAAAATAACACTAACTTTCTTGGAAGTTTTACATTGATTTACTTCTTCATTTCGACTCTATACAGGAACATTTAACAAATAAGTATACATCTGATTAGTGATATACATGTATGAAGTTCAAGACGTCCTCGAGCCAATGCTCACTAGTAATACCCCTGCTCTAATGAGAGTATACACTATCGTGTTAATATACAAAAGTTCATTTACAGGTAGAAGCATGGATAAATAGGAAATTGAAAGAAAATCCATATTAAAATAATCCCCACCATATGACCTGCCTCAACAAAGTATATGCCAAAATCTCAAACATCTGTAATGAGACGTTGCTGAGAAAACTACGACAAAAATTTGTTATATATGGTACTGACAGACGCACGGATAAACAAGTTGACATCGGATTTGAACAAAAATATATCCCACCATATGGCATATGTGCTAAAATTTCAAGCATCTGCGATGAGTAGTTGCTGAGAACACCGCGAAAATTTGTTATGGCCAGACACACGGATATATAGACAGACCCACAAGGGTAAAACAGTACCCCATTCTCTTTCGGAGCTGGGTATAAAAATTACTTTATTATTGAGCAAATTCTTTTCGAACCAGTAATAAATTGACGGAAATCTCTTTGCGCATGTGTCTGAGCATGCTCATTGATTGCTAGAAATTTCGCGTGCCTTAAATTGCACTTGATAGGACTGAGGTTGAAGTACGATGCCAGGCATCATTGTTCGTGGATCAAGGTGAGTTGTAGATTGGCCAGATGGCTTGATCACCGAACAAGTTTGCATCAATGTTGCTAGAAAAAGAAATGTACGGTTTTTTGCGAACACTTCTCCCACACATGACCGTTTGCCAAATCCAAACACCAGCAGCCTACGTACAGAGAAAATGTTACATTAGGTAGAAACTAAATAATGATGGAGAATGAAAAACTTTTAAAATGGAAATAAATATATACCTTTTTCTAGAGGGATGTGTTGCTGGTAAAAGTAATCCAGAATCGTCAAGGAACCGCTCAGGTCTAAAGACGAATGGGTCATCCCATTCATCGCTATGATGTACAGTCCACAGATTTGTTAGTATCTGTAAACATCAGGTATCGTCATAATATTAAATACATTATAACGATATACTAGTAAATTAAAACTGTTCTTTTCAATTTGTAATAAATTACCTTTCAAATATAAAAGTATGAACCCATCAAACTGAATAAAAAGAGAACATGATTTGAATTCTACCTATTATATTAACATTCTTTATGTGCTTTTATGCATTTTCAAAAATATCTTTAATTTATTATTATCGCATTTCAAAAGTGTAAAAGTAAAAACATATTTGCTGCATTATATATGTGCGTAGTTATTGTTATATTTCGAGCTGGGTTTTTTTTTTCTAAATTTGATTGATATGAAATGAAATTTAATTATGGAATAATAAATTTTTATATGTTATGGGGTGTAAAATGTTGCATTAAGATGACAGAAATAGTTGCACCAAATGTAGTTGGTGACAAACTTCATGAAAAAAAAAATAAACTAGGAAAACAAATCTATTAAAAAAACCGAAAAATCTTTGTTTTACTTTACTGACACATCTGTTTCACATTTGGATATTTAAATAGAAAAAAAGCCGTAACCATGCGTGAGGACTTCAACTTTTAATCTGACATCAAAATAGAGCTGCGAGGCCATTCTTTTGTTCTTGCAATCTAAGAGTTTACCTGTGACAGTCTGATATGAATGAATAGTCTGATATTACACGGTATTTCAGTCTCAGTACTGATATTCTTCAAAATTGGACTGTTACTGAGCAAAAGATATTACAATGTGGTCATTTATCAAACACCAATGTTTGATGTTTGATCTCAGAATATTATTTAGTGATCATTCAAAATTGGAACTAAAAAACTAGAGATACTGTGAGCACAGACCTCACAAAATAATACCCCTGCCTTCCATATGAATATTGGTTTTTTCCATGCTTTGGGGGAATATAAATAAGTGTCACCTCCTATTTTACTTTCTGATCGGACACCTATTTTGGGTCTTTCATAGCAAAACATGGACTAGGTCATTACAATCAAATTGGATATCAAGTAATTTATTACATCATTGGAATGTAATTTTGTATATATTCTCACTCTAAATCTTCCAAAAAATTTCTACATTAAAGATTCATAGTAAATTAAGGTATTGAATATAGTAAACTATAGTATAGTTAACTATAGGATTTGGGGGTGGGGGTGCTCAAGCTGCAGCACGGTGGTCTCGCATGCTGCAATAAATTGACCTTGGGGAGTGGTTTTTAACTAAAGTTACAATTTAACATTTAATCTCTGGTGTTTATAAAACGAGATTTATTTTCTTTTTTTGGAAAATCATTAGATATTTGTTAGTAATATTTCAAATATTTGTAAAACACTGGCTGTTGTGTTTCTTTTGCGTGTCAGATTATCACTTCAGATACCCATAACTATGTAGCCGATTAAAAAAATCACCTAGTACTTTCCACTGACAAGTATGCATTCCCGTTTTATTAGGAAAAACTCTTTTGCCCTTTGTTAAAATATCGGACTATCTCGGGTAAATCAAAGTATCATTTATAGAGCAATGTTTTGAGTACAATGTATGCCAAATTAAGTTCTGCGTGAAAAAAATATCGGACAAATTTTGGCCCTACATGACCTCAAACTATCTTTTTCATACAGAACTATATTTGGTATATATTCATTATAAAAGCCTTTATCACCTGGGAGTTCATGATTCGTAGTTGTATCGATACGCAAAAGCATGCTCTATGTTTGAATACTATATGTATACTGGGAAATAATCATAAAAAGTTTTACATGTTCGCGATTTATCATTTATTCGCGAAATTAAACCCATCTTGAATGCTACAGTGTATCATTTATTTAAAACCAGCGCGATTGGGTACTTTTTGAGAGATCATGAAATTTTTACATCATGGAATTAAAACGACTTAGTTAGTTTCTTTTACAAAGCAAGCTATTGACAAAGATGATGATGAAACAAGAATTAAATTTCAACGGTCTCGCGTAAAGTCTGGTATTAAGTTCTGTTGGTTGGTACAATGTCCTTCTCAGTAGATATAACTAATACTGAGTCGAATGCTGACAGACGTTTTCATACTTATTGTTATATGTCATTTTGACACTGCTTTGTCGACGGAGTCCCCTACCCCTTTATGATGAGCACACCGGTCGACAGGGGATCTTCACTCATTTACGGCACCTGATCCCACCCTCTGATGTTTTAGAGGTCCGTGATTGCTCCGATCCTAAATTGTATTGTTTGAAGAGACTTTTAAGACTGACTACTGTTCGTCATCGTCTCAAGCCACGGTTGAGATCCGCAAGTAGCTGTCCCCTACTTGTGCCTGCTTGATCACATAAATTGTCGTAATCTTAAATATTTACGCCTCTATGCTGTGACGTCATGTTCAGCCAATAATAATACTTGTTTCCATCGCGATAAAAATCAATATTGACAGCAATAGACAAAAATATTTCGTAAACTGCGATTGCGTATTGAAAGGTTGCGACAAACTTCATTTTTCAAACTATGCTTTACTCGCAGTCATGGTTTGCGACGATGACTGTTCGTTATTTCTGTATTTTTGCGTGGACCCTGAGGTCCACGCAGTAAATATATAAGCGAAGTTAAACCAGGATACCATGGGCAAATGTCAGGCTACGCATGCGCTTGAATGCTAGAGAGTTCGCCCCTTAGGCATTAGACAACTTGTCCGTAGAATAATTCGCCCTATTCGAATTGGAATATGCCATTCATTGACAAATCGCGCTTTTAAATCCGCATATCGAATTTATGTATTCATTGGCGGATCCGAATTTCTGTCTGTTACATATACTTATATATACATGTACTCTCTTATACAAACTAAACATTGATTCTATGGCACAAGCATTTTAAAAAGTAAGAGTTATTTCCCGTTGGCCGCCAACTTGGTGGTCAACCTGGTAATTTTCCCTCTGTGTCCTACCAGATTTAAGGGTGTGAAGCAGAAATATTTGGGGGAAAATCTTTATGGAATAAACATTTAAGGAATGAATTTAATAGCTACCCGTATAAACTGGGCTGGCGCAGTTTACGCTTTATAAACCGCTAAGCGGTTTATAAAAAGCGTAAACTGTTCCAACGCAGTTTATACCGTATAAAATGGGTAGCTATTAAATTCATTGCTTATGATTTAATTTTCATTCATTTGATGTAAGAAAAAAGATGATTGTTCTGACAAAATGACTTCAGTTTTTACAAAATTTGAATGTAACGTCAGGCGGATTGATATGTTTTTGACGCAAGTCATTGTGACGTATGCAACCCATTTTATACGATTTAAAGTAAATTTTTTTATCCAATCAAATACAGCGTTACATGTACAACCAGAATTAAATTATTATGAAATAAAGGAGGCTCTAACAAATGTATATTTAAAAAAAGAAACAATGCTTCCCAGCCCACAATGGTCAGTATGAAAAGTTCAAGTTGGTTGAATTATGAAGGGATATGAGCATGTTGACCCCAAATTGGCGGCCGACGGGAAATAACTCTTGTTAATATAGGTCTATTGAAAACTATCTATTGTCAGCAAACGAAATCGGGGGAGAAGAAAAAATAATCTTCATTAGTTGAAGTCTCATGAATAGAAATCAGTAAATATTTTCAAGATTAAATTAAAAGTATTAAAAATCTCTTACTCTTGTTCCCTTTTTAACTAAGCGACCCCTGATGGTACAATCTTCCAGTGTGTAATGTGGGATAGCCAATGGTGCGTGGGATATGTAACGTAGAGTTTCTAGAATAACGGCCTCCGTGAAAGGACAGGAAGGTCGGTCGTCGATGTGCGCATCTCTTTTACCAATTACGTCATTAATTTCATTCTGTACTTTATTTTGAATCTCGGGGTAATCCACCAAAAGGTTAATAAGTGACATTAAGGTGCCTCTTGTTGTTAGAAAACCTGTAATTTATCACGAATACTAATTAATTGTATTTATTGTTTAAAGCCAATTCAGCAAAATATTTCTGCTGATATCGTGAAGACTAGTTTTAAAATTGCCCTGAAACACATTTATTAAGTATATAAATATGTGACGCGCCAAGCAAAAACCTCCCTTATCTCTATTATGACGTAACGTCAAAAGACGCGTCTAAAGTCGAGAAGGTAAATGCGACGTAAAAACGTCTTGAGAGAAACTCTCCCCAGTAGAACAAGGGGAGGTTGTTTTATTTATATGCTAAGACAGATTCTTGGGTGTAATCTTAAGAACTAAGTCTCCGTGAGGTGTCTGTGTGATCTTTCCTTTTCACAATTAAGTGTGTATTTTTAGAATAATTCCAGTGCTAGCTGAAAAATTCCCGTAAGGTTGTTTTTAAAATGAAGTTTGTTTGCTCTTTCCCTATTCGAGTTAAAAAATTGCATCGGTAGGTAGGTCGATTTTTTTTGTCGGAAATCTTCAGTGTTGAAAAAGATTGAAGGTAAAAATTGTTGATAGGATGAGAAAATTCCGGAATGAATAATTTGGAAGTTTTAAAAAGATTTTAGTCGGTTTATTTTGAAAGGTCAAACAAACAAGTTTTAAAGGATTTTTTTTTTTAATTCAATGTCCAGCTGTTTCATCATGATGCACATGCAAGAAAAATTAAACAGATGCATTAAACTAAGGTATTTTTTAAAAATAGCCATGCAATGAAAATTGACCCGAATAACTTCTCTTTTATTTATGGAATGAATTTAATAGCTACCCAATTTATACGGTATAAACTGAGCTGGGACACTTAACGCTGCCGTTTATAAAAAAAAAAAAAAGTGAATTGTTATTGATAAATAGTAAAGTTTAGCTTTTAAAAAGAGTATTCTTTATAGATACGACACAGAGTATTTGATTTGGACACTTCTTCCAGAATTAGTTTAGTTGATTTAAAATGAATATTTTGAAGAAAGACCTTTTGAGCTTATTGTGGAAAACCTTCTCATGCTGTACAAAAAATGTAGAAAAAATTCGCCCCCCCCCCCCCCATTTTCTCTTGTGTCACGTGTCTGCTCTATTTCTGTGGATACTTTGTGCAGATTTTGTCTTGAATATACGGATGTTCGCATACATTGTAAGTTACAGTCCCACTATCTAAAATATTTTATGATTGAGAATTTAACAGATTTAACATAATTATGTTTATCGACCTTATCATAATCTGTTTGATGACGTTATACATAATACACCGAATGTAAAAATGGCAAACATGATACATTGCTAAAATGTTATAATTAATACAAATTGTTAAAAATTCATACAAATTGTTTGAACATTTTTAAAATATTCCAACCTATCATTATTTTGTGCATGGTTTATCTACATGTAGTAAAGAAGATTCTGGAGTTCTGGATTCAATTTCGGTCATTTATAAAATCGCTGAATCAGACTGTAGTTACGTCTCCGGTGCTCATTCAGTCCTCTTAACTTAAAACATTAATGCAGTATGAAAGTATACATTAAATGTTTTAGAGGTTAAAGACTTTCTTTTTAATGATTTTATTCTAAACTTTAGTTTTAAGGATTATTTAACCTTTAATAATTATTTCCCCGACAAAGACTTTACTACCAACATTTCATGATTTAACATCTACCTTGGAAAATAATAATCTTGTTTCCTTCTGTTGAACCGCAATTAAATGAATATGTATATGCGTTTCAAATTATGAAAATTTGCTATCAATTACACGTAATTTATTAAATGTATACCTGTAACAAACTTAAACAATGTCAACAAATTTTTCCTGCAAAAGTGCAATGAACATGCGTACATATACATGTATGGGCAGTTTAATGCAAAATTAGTACTGTGCAAATCTGCACAAAATATGTTAATCCATGGTAATATGCCTATATTTGTTCAAGATATATGGATTGATTGATTGTATATTGATTAACGTCCCTCTTGAGAATTTTTCACCCATATGGAGACGTCACCGTATGACGGTGAAGGGCTTCAAATTTAGACCTATACTCGGCACTCAGGGCCATTGAGCAGTAAGGGTTCTTTATCGTGCCAGCGCCTACCGTGACACGGGACCTACGTTTCTAAGGTCATATCCGAAAGACCCGTGACTTTCACTTCTGATGCCGAGCGCTTGGCGAAGGAACAGTCACTACCTTTATTTACGTCTTAGGTATGACGCGGCGCCGCGAACGAGAATCGAACCCGAGCCTCCCGATCACGAAGCGAACGCTCTACCACTAGGCTACCGCAACCGGTTCAAGAAATATAGAAGTTGGAGGATATAAATATCTGAATATATCTTACTTAAGTCAATGATCAAAACGCTCTATATTTTAAGATAAAGGATTTATCGAACATGAAATATACATGTTGGTCGGCTTGAATATTGCGTGCTTGATCAACTAACACATTCATACAGCTTCTCCTGTATCAAAAAAAAGTATAAATTACAACAATTAATAATTTCTTTTCAAAAAGGAACAAAAGTTACAGCTTAAGATTGTACATGTGTGCCTTGTTCTTGTTTAATTAATTCAGGTAATCATTTAAGCGTGAATGTCCATAGCTGAGACTTGCTCCCCGCCCCTTCCCGTTTACGATGATCGAAGAATATTAAGAATGTTTTACCCGTTCTCTTACTTTCTGTTGCTATTTTTAACATGCGTGTTTTAATCTATACTAGAATGCAATTAGCATTTAATATGATTAAAATAAACCATAATGTGTGCATGTGCCCCCCCCCACCATCCGTTTACGATGATCGAAGAATATTAAGAATGATTTACCCGTTCTCTTACTTTCTGTTGCTATTTTTAACATGCGTGTTTTAACCTATACTAAAATGCAACTAGCATTTAAAATGATTAAAATAAATCATAATGTGTGCATGCCCCCCCCCCCATCCGTTTACGATGATCGAAGAATATTAAGAATGTTGCTATTTTTAACATGCGTGTTTTATCCATACTAAAATGCAACTAGCATTTTATATGATTAAAATAAATCATATGTGTGCATGTGCTTTCTCAAGAAGGTAACATTGAAGCTTAGTATATGCCTTATATTTTATGTCTAGAAATGAAGTTGTGGAGTGTACGTGTCACTTGTGGGATTCATATTTATTCTGGTATTGTGGTTTGTTATTCGGCTTATATACAATGACCGGTTCAAAATTAATTCATGATTAACTTCATACATATAAATTGCAGATTTTTTTCATTTAACAAGATTTAAAAATACATATATTTTATAAAGTGGGGATGGGTGTTACATTCTGATTCACTGAAAAGTATGCAGACGCATTTAGTTACGAAAATAATTCCAAATAATTTATTTTTAATAGTTTAAACATAAATATAAAATAGGAAACGGAAGGCCAGGAAAAATTAATCAAATGTTAAAAAATTACCAAGAAATAATGATTGAACACTGTAAAATTTGGTGCACCTAATCTTTATTGATTTTATTTAAACACGCATTTTTTAAAATTATATATACAAAGGGATTGGAAACAAGTTTGACAACTTTCAAGTTCTTCTTGTGAATTAAAGACTGATTTTATAACGACACCCGAAGAAGAAAAGGATCAAACTCTACTACAAGAGACAAGTACAATTTATTCTTGGGTGCAGAATAATAATAAGCCAAAAATTCTTCAATATTAAAACATTCAAAACTAAAACATGTAAATAGTTTAAACTTCTGGTAAAAAAAAAAATTGTAATTTTTCCTTTGGAAAGAAAAAAAAATTGTCGCACTATATGAAATTTCAGGTATTTAAAACATGAATTATGACAATACTTTCTATCTATTCTGTGTATTGTATAGACTTTTTATGCCCGAAAGGAGCGGGGGGGGGGGGGGGCTAAGGGCTGTCTCAAACTTTTTTTAAGATAAATACTTTGATAGTGTAACAGAGACAATTAAGTATCTCTGCTTAATTGAGATTGAACACGAGGCCTCTGTGCTTTAACGAATAAGCTTAAGGGTTAACCCACTAGCCCAAGCTAGTAGAAAGCCGTAAGTGTGTCGTTTGTACTACCACAATAGGATTTTTTTTATCCAAATGTTGCTTATTTTCTTTTACTGTTGCAGTGACGTAGATTTCTGCCATTTTACTGCATTAAAAAGCCATAAATTGGAAGATCTCCCCAAGGAAGAGAAGATTTTTGATTTTGTCTTGAGTTTTGTTTTTTTCCCTTGATGATCATTTCACCCCCCCCTCCCCTCCAGTATTTCGTTTATCAAAAGATATACTTTAGAATGTTTATTTTCTATTATTACGATGAAAAAATCTTAATTGTTGATACTCTTAAGGGAATCAAATCAAAAGTTTAATGATATAAATATCATCAAATTATTATATAGCTTTTACGTCATTTTACGATTTTACGTTATGAAAACTCATGCAGTTACGCACGCGTAAACTGTACGTCAAAGTAAATATTCCGTCTTTGTCATGCGTTCTTTTATACATTTATATACAGAAATATATGTCATGTTATACATCAAATGAAAGAGAAAGAAAAACTCTACAAGAATCAATAAAAAACTGAAAATGTAAGAATTCTTCGTTAAGGGAGGTTTTTGCTTGGCGCGTCACATATTAAATCGCTGGATAAAGTTTCGAAGGCTTATTAAATTACAACATCTATAAAAGAAACATTTTTAAACTGTTGCATTATATAGGCGTCGGAACCCGGGGGGCTAGCCCCCCACTTTTTTTCCAAATATATACTTAGTATTGACTTAGCCCTCCCACTTTTTTTCCAAATGTATACTTATATTGACATTGAACATTGCTTCGTAGGTTTAGCCCCCCCCCCCCCCCCCCCCCACTTTTCACAGGCATATCGCAGTATAGGTAAAAAAAGTTTAAAAAATGGTGCATAAAAAAAAAAAATTTTGGTACTGAAGTTCGAATTTACACCCCCCCCCCCCCCCCCCCCCCCCCCCCACACACACGAAATAGGATTTTCGTGTTTGGGAAATTTTCATTCCCTTTTTTTTTTTTTTTTTTTTTTTTTTTTTTTTGCTTGTCAGTTTTTTTTGAAAAGGTATAAAAAAAAAATTTTTTTAACACCTAGCCCCCCCAACTTTCAATTTGCTTCCGACGCCAATGCATTAGTAGGGTAGCGGAGTAAAGAGTTGATGTTGACGTCCCGTATTTGAATCTCACATAAACCGAGGTCCAGTGCCAAAATAAATGCTGGCACGAAAAAGATCACTCACTGCTCAAAGGTCCTGAGTGCCGAGTGCAGATCAAACTTTGCAGCTCTCACCTACCTAATGGTGGCGTCTCCATATGATAATGAGTGAAAAATTCTTGAAAGGGACGTTATACAACAAAACAGACTTGAACACTACCTGCTCCAACAAAATTAGTGATAATGCACTTTATTTCCTTGTCTGTAAGATGATGCCCATGCGTCTCCGCCGCATTTTTCAATTCGTAGTATATACCCTTTTCAATATTTTGCTTTTCCTGGGGAAAAATCATGTAAGATATGCATTTGAATGAAAGAAGGAATTGAAATCTCAAATGTTTAGGTAATTAGACTAATGAAGTTGTTAATACCTTACAGTTTAAAAATCTTACCGTTATTTGCTTTATTCTCTTTGTCATGTCCTCAATCATGGATTTAACCAGGAACGGTTTCTTGGTCATGGAAAAAGGAAGAAACCGCAGGAAAGGAAATGTCTTAAAGATGTTATCAACTAAGGGTATTGCAATGTCGTTGGAAATGTCATCCATATCTTTCATTAGTCCGTGCAGTTTTCGATCGGTAGTTCCAGCAATCTAATAAGAGTTAATTAAAGCAATAAACATTTGTTGAATACTTGTTGACAAAAGTATTTGTTATTCTTGTCAATAACCAAAAATATATTTATATCGTTTGTACTGGCATGTAGCATATATATGCAATATTTTATAATATTCAGTAATAGACTAAACTTCTTTTTCCTTACTTAACTAAATGTATCTCGAAGAAAGAGTTTACCAGTGATGCTAAATTTTTACATAGGAAATCTTCCACCATATCATGTGGGTCTATGTCCTTCCCTTCGTTATCTTTGATGTATTGTTTAACATCCTTAAGTTTCTGTAAAATTTCGGCCTCCAACAAACGTATACCAGCTCCGTACGTATGTAAGAGTTGATGACCAATTTTACGTCGACTGGACCACTCTCTGTTGTAAGGTGAAAAAACAATGTCGGAATAGTCTTCCAGGCAATACTCCCCAAAAAATGACGGTTCTCGGGAAGCGACTATACTGGCATTTGGTTCGCAGCCTAAGACATCTCGTATGGCATCGGCTGTATTGAGCGAAATGTATGATTTCCCAAAGGCTGAAAACTGAAAAGCCTCTCCATAAATGGATGCCCATTCGGACAACTTCAAATGAAGACGATTAAAGTCTACCTGAAATGCTACTCCAAAGAATGGTATTCCTGTTGGACCGGGAAAGTTGCTTTTTAATCCATTCCTGTAGCGATATATACACAGTATCAGAATTAGGAAGACAGTTATGACCTCCAACATTTTATATCACTTTTCTGAAATGTTTATATATGACTAAGCTTCTTGAAGATAAAAAAATCTTGTTTACTTGAGGTTTCTGATGAGTTTATATATCTGTTTGTACACCGAACGACAAAATGGGGGGTATTTTGTAAAATATGGATTCTTCTCTTGACTTATGTACAAGGATGAAACGTTTTAAAAATATTATGCTACTTTTATGAATCATGCCTCCAAACCTGTACTAGTGTTATTAGTTGTTGTCCATTTAAGCTTGTTATCTTAAGAGGCATTTGATAAGTAATGTTAGTCATAAAAAAAATCTTTCACTTACTGGAAAATACCGTAGTCTTGCAGCATATTGAAAAAAGATCAAATCCCATCAAATCTTTTTCAAACTTTTTAGATTAATACTGTTTGACTAGAACTGATAGATGGCAGGAGATCCGTATCGGAAGAGGGGTATTTTTAATAGCTGCAAAGTAGAATGCTCTAGTATTTATGCTAATTAATAATCTCCACCGCCAATGAAATTATGTTGAGATAGGAGTTTAAAAAAATCTTTTTATCTAATTTCTTCAGGTAAGTTGATAATAAAGAAATGGAGTTGTCGAATATACTATAAAAAGGGATGAAAAACGAACATGAGGCTCTACGTCCAACCGGTAATTTACATGATGCCAAATATAAAGTGACCAGCAGATCATTTAATGTTTCCGTGACCGTTGGAGCGTCACTGTTGTTATGATTGGAGCCTAAGGCGACAAACTGTGTACAAGTTGAATATATAATAAGGAACCTGGGGCCCGTTTCACAAAGCCTACTTAGGACTAAGTTATATCTTAGGAAAGAACTTTTTCCTAAGTTCATTTCTTATCCGTTTCACTATTCTTGTCTTATCTTATGATTTTCCTAAGTTATGTCGTAACTTTAGGACATGTAAATCGATGTCTTAGGAAGAAACTAAATTTAGTACATGTTTCACATCTCGAACAAAGGATTTTTGCTGCTACCAAATCACTTGGTACACCCCAAGCCCAAGCTTCATGGTTGGATGACTCTGCCATTGTGTGCATAATTATTGACCAAATCATTACCAATAATAGGTAATTACAATTATGGACACAGGGCAAGGTCACCCTACAATGAATAATGGACCTGAAGTGCTACATGATAAAAAAAATCTGCAAAGTTACATAAATTAGTACAGAAAGAAAGATCTCCTTCTCTTCACCCTGTCTTTCTTCCTGAATTATTCAACTTTAACCAAATTAAAAAATGAAGAAAAAAAAAATTACAATCAAAAGTAAAAGAGAAATTTAAGAAATGTCTAGTAATTGATTGAATATTTAGGATTTACCATTGACATTGGTACTTTAATCAGAATTATCGCATTGAAAAGTGAGAACAATAAAATTTTACTTACTATTCAATTTATTCTTTGATTCCAATTAAACAAATATGGACTGATTGTCTAAATATGATTTTTTTAAAGAAGTTCAAATACGTTGGAACCGTCCTATATTGCTCAAGTAGTGTACATGTATATCCAACCGTAAACCTTTCTTTTCCTGCTTTTCGTTTTCAGTGGAATTCATCAAAATTTATCAATTTTACCACCAAAAACAAATGTTTAATAATGTTCACAAAAATAAAATGCTCCTGACTTAAATCCATCAAAATGATATGACTATCTTCCAACAGAGACTTTTGAATTTACAGAAATTGTGTTTGAAAACTACTCACTGTAGACCGTCACCTGACAGGTAGATATTACCCCGAGGGTATAATTATCACATCTGGGCCTGTACAAAATGGCAACAGTCAGGGTCAAACTATCGTTATCTTGATTGAATAATAAGAAACGCACAAAGATTTGTAATTAAATAGACAGAGACACAAAGGGCTTAATTTCTCGTGTGAAGCATGTACTAAGTATGTTGTTAAACTTTTCCCTCGCCATTCGATTTGGTCCCTCGCTTCGCTCGGCACCAAATCTCATGGTACTCGGGAAAAGTTTACCAACATATACATGGCGGCTGCATATTTAGTAATAAACTAACGGAGACTGTTACGGAGAGACAGGTTGTTTAGGGATAGAAACAATCCTTTGGACTATATGGATGATCGTGAGATTATTTCAAAGTTTAAACTGCCTCGTCATTTGATATTGGACATCTGTCAAACGATACAAAATGACATCACAAGACCTACACGAAGGTCTCATGCACTTCCACCATCCCTGCAGCTTATGGCTGCATTACGTTTCTTTGCTACTGGTAACTTTCAAACAGTAACTGCCGACTTACATGGAATAAGTAAGGCAAGCATTTCACGAATTGTTAGAGATGTGGCTCAATCATTGGTCAAAATAAGTCCAAGATATATAAAAATGTCCATTGATGAGAATGAAATTACAAACAGAATGTATGATTTTTCAAGAATTTGTGGCTTCCCTAATGTTATAGGCGCAATAGACGGTACACATGTTGGAATAAAGTCCCCATCATTTGAAGAGCACGTCTTTGTAAATAGAACAAGATGTGTTTGTGAAACACTGTGCCCCCGGCGGCAACAAAGTTCGAAAAAGCTATTCTTAGCATAAAGGTTACAGTCAAGGTCACAAGGTCATTGACCTTGGTGTCATTTGAAAGCACTTAATTAGTGAAGTAGGCATACCAAATATAAAGTCTCTATCTCCTATGGTTCAAAAGTTATACCGAAAGTTCTAAAAATCTATTTTTAGCACATAGGTCACAGTCAAGGTCTAAAGGTCATTGTCCTTGGTGTCAGTTGAAAGTGCTTATCTAGTGGAGTATGCATTTTAAATATGAAGTCTCTATCTCGATCTGTTCAAAAGTTATGGCAAAGGTTAAAGTTGATAACAAATAGAATAAAAGTAGGTCAAACTCCAAGGTCAAGGTCAAGAGGTCAAATTTGGTGGTACCCAAAGAAAGGTCATTTCACAAGTAACACACCTATGAATTATGAAAGCCATAGCCCCAACCACTCAAAAGTTATGGGCTAGGTTAAAGTTGTGGGACAAACAAACAAACAAACAAACAGACAGACAGACAGACAGACAGACAGGACAAAAACAATATACCCCCGATCTTTCGATCCGGGGGCATAAAAAATTACCACTCTATAAACACTATGGCTGTGTGTGATGCAAAACTGAAATTCATTAATATAGTAGCAAAGTGGCCTGGATCATCACATGATTCGTTTGTATGGAACAATTCCACCCTTTGTCAACTTTTTGAAAACAAGAACATCCCAAGAGGATGGCTTTTAGGTGACAGTGGATATCCACTTAGAACATTTCTACTTACACCTGTTATGAACCCAACCACACCCAAGGAGAATGCCTATAATACAGCACACATAAAAACGAGAAATGTAATTGAAAGGTGTTTCGGAGTGTGGAAAATGCGCTTTCGCTGCATGGACACTTCTGGTGGTACTTTACAGTTTTCAACCAAAAGAACCTGCAACATCATAGTGGCGACTGCAGTTTTGCACAACATTTGTGTTGAAAACAGAGTCCCAGAAACACAAGGCAGGCCTGTTATTAATGACGGTAATGACTGTGTATATCGTGGAACCCTAAATGATGGAAATGACAATAGGAGACGGTTGATTGAAGCTAGGTTTTAGAACATGTCTGCACATGTAGGTTTTAGAAAATGTATGCACCTGTACTAATGAATGACATTTACTGAAGAATAAAATACTTGTGTGTATAAATGAGTGTTATATGAAATATAAAACATTTATAACATCTGCAAAATTTATTTATTGGACAGGTGTAACTGTAGCATTAGAAATAATGCCCAACTGACAAAGTTTAATATTATGTTTTTCTTGCTCAATTTGCAGTCTAGCCTGCTCTATACTAAGCCGTTTCTGCTCAACCGCCAGTCTTTCTGCTTCCACCTCCATTCTCTTTTTCTCTATTTCCAGTCTTTCTTTTTCAATTTTAACTAATTCCAGTGATGGTGATTGCAGGTCCTGTTTCCGCTTCCTAGTTGGTGCTACAAGTGAAAAAGAATGAACAAATAAACATATTGTTACACATTTGAAGATTAGTATAAGTAATACACGCGCAGGATTATTTTCCAGTTTGGGATGCACATGAACTCTAAGATATGTCAGACATGGAAAGAAAATGAATTTAAAAAAAGTAAGGAAAATTCTTTTTCTCTTCAGATACATGTCTTTCATTGCAATCTTTAGAGGGGTCTGTATTTCTCAGGGAGATATTTTTATCTTTTGAAGGTCATTTCTTTAAACTAAATATAGCATTATTTTCAGTGCAGTGATTGATCAGTTTTAAAGGCGATGATGACTCAAGTATACAGATTGAAATGATGAGTTTACCATTAATGCATGTTGATGTAGGTTTGCTAGTTTCAGTACATGTAGCAGTGACTGTTGTTGTAGCCGTAGATACTTCCAATGATTGGTCCGTTGATAGACCTTCTGTTAAGAAATCCCCTTTTCTTTACACTTCATTCGACTTATCTTTAAAATAAAATAAAAGTTATCAATATTATAATAAATAAATTATATACGTTATATATATATTAATGTGTGTGTATGAGGATGTGTTTGTAGGTGAGGGAGGGTGTGTGAATGTATACATGTGATTAATCTGAAGTAAATAACAATGTATTTTCTCAATCTTTTTTAGAATCAATACCATCGTCTTCAACTTTCCTCAATATAATTTATTTCTCCATCCATGAGTCTACTCTGCTATGGTTTTTGCAAGTATAAAAACAAACTTTTTGTTGTAAATGGGCATTTTTTAGAATACCAAACAAATTGACCATATAGGAAAAAAGTTACACATGCCCATATTTGAATATATCCCTTGTAAGGATATTAATATACACGAGGAATTTAAAAAAGATTTGATATTCATATGTAATATTAGTACATTTATTAGTGGGCACGAACCTCGTTCACTTTGTACAAGAGTGTCGATGCCCCCCTCAACTCCGAATGTAGATGTCTCACCCAAAATTGATTGTATTTTTTCCTCTAGTGGGGTTATACTACAGTCTGCCGGCAGAAGGCCACCACCAGTTTTTCTCTGTTCCCTTTTAATTTTCGCGAATTTCTTTTTACCTTCGCTGCAAATGGCACTCCACTTTTTCTTTAGTTCCTCTGCTGACCTAATGTAACTTGTATTGACCGAATTCACTTTAGAACAAATATGGTCCCATTCCATAGGCGTCGGAAACGGGGGGGGAGGCTAGGGGGGCTTAGCCCCCCCCCCCACTTTTTTCCCAAATATATACTTACTATAGACATGGACCCTTGTTTCGTAGGTTTAGCCCCCCACTTTCCACAGACACCTCGCAGTATAGGCTAAAAATGGGTAAAGTTTTGGTGTTTGGAGAAAAACTTAGGTTCTAAAGTTCGAACTTACCCCCCCCCCCCCCCCCCCACGAAATAGGATTTTCGCCTCTGGGAAATGGACATTTCCTTTTTTCTTTCTTTTTTTTTTTTTGCTTGTCAGGTTTTTTTTGAAGGTAAAAAATTTTTTATTACACTTAGCCCCCCCCCACTTTCAATTTGCTTCCGACGCCAATGCATTCCCCCTTTTTGGCTTGATTAGTCACGGTGGAATTGTGCTTGGAGAAAAGAACATCTTTTCTTTTTTCTACTTCTTCTACAAGAATAGTTATTTCAGCATTCGTAAGATTGTGGTTCCTCTTCTGTCGAGACATTGTTATTTGTGAGCGAGAAGGCTTTAAACGAAACACACGGACTACTAACGCAGATCAGACAAAGAAAAAGCACCCATTCATGAAGAAACAAGCTAATTCAGAGAATTCTTGTCCCACGCTTAGGGAAAAAGTCGCCCCCCCCTGACTGAATTTGTAGAATTATTAAATGTATACATGTATACTGAAGCAAATAAAATACATGTATGTCAATATGCATATAAAGATTTGATTGCTTATTCTTTATTATGTGTATAGAAGATTTTTTTATATGGAATATTTATCACACTGTAATGATGATTTTATAACCTCATAAATTTTTCATTTCACATGCTGAATACTATCATTTAGTAAAAAAAAAAGTATTTAAAAAAAAAAAGAAAAGGATCGACCGAGATTCGATCCCGGGACCTCTGGCATTTGAAGCGAGAGACATTTTTTTTTTTGAAGCGAGAGACATAACCACTAGACCAGAATCGCTTTACACGGTGAGAAGTATATGCAGAACTCAAGTCACATACATGTATATATTCATGTTTTCATGTTCGGTATTCTCAAAATTTTACACAATCCATGGTGTTTGATTTATTTAGCCTTTATTAAACAGTTCTAATAGATGTAATAAGAACATAAAGTCCGCCGAGAACCCTGTTTTATACGCAATAACTCTCCTCATGCCCCTGCGCTAAAAATAGCGACATGTAATACTACAAATACTAATAAAACAAAAGGGGCGGGGCACTTTGAGAGGGGCGAGAGACGTCCTAGGGAGTTTTGGTATAAAATTACATTGCATAAGCTCAAAATCTTGAAATATCGCCCGGAAATGATAGTATTACACACAGACAGAATGTATAAATTTACGACCTTGAACTTTGACCTTTTGACCTCAAAATCAATAGGGGTCTTCATTAGGCCACAGGGAGTTGTTATATAAAATTTCATTGCAATAGCTCAAATGGTTCTAGAGATATCCTGTGGAAACGAAGGTGTTTTAACAGAGAGAATTTGCTTATTTATGACCTTGACCTTTGGACCTCAAAATCAATAGAGGTCTTCTTTAGTCCATAGTGAGTTGCTATGCTAAATTTCATTGCAAAAGCTCAAAGGGTTCTCGAGATATCGTGTGGAAACGAAAGCGTTACAGACAGAAAGAAAGACGGACGGACGGACAAACTCAAATTAATATCCCCCACTTTTCAAGCGGGGGACAAAAAATATATCTAACGATTGTCGTGTTCGATTAGGTTTACTAGGAACGTTACCTTATATTAAGCAAACACCTACTTTAAGAATAATTTTTTAAAAAAAGAAATACATGCATGTATATCGTATGTGGTATGGAGGTGAGGGTGACTTAGTTCCATCGGGCAACTTGTCAAGGAAAATAATTGAGTAGGTCAGTTTAATCACACTTCTGTCCATTTTATATTAAAGTAAAAGAAATCCTACCCCCCCCCCCCCTCCACACCTCTCTCCCTTTAAGACTATTTTTTTCTAACTAATTGAAATAAGCTAACTTAAACTAAAGACTACTCAAAGCGACTTCCTTCTTACAATACATGTTAAGGATTTGTAGTTATGTGGGTTATTATCTAATTATTATATATAACACAGCTTAAGAAATGTCTTAGGATAAAGTTAAGCTAAGATTGTTTCGCGAAACAGCTGTGACAAATCTTAGGAACTTCCTAAGTTATAACTTAGGCATATCTTAAGTTATGTCTTACGACATATCTTAGGAAACCTTTGTGAAACAGGCCCCTGAAAGGTTAAAATATTGCTTTATGTATAATAAAAAACGAATTTTTGAGTCCAATGTAGAAGTTTCTTTTTAAGGTGGTATGGGATACCAGATTAACTTTCTCCCACACATTTATTTGCATAAATTATAAGGGTTTGAAATACTCCAACCTTTCAATATAATCGAATATAATTTTAATTATTTTTTTAATATTTTTTATGAAGAACACAAAACTAATTTTTTATAATATAATTCTTTTTTCCTGAAGTCTGGAATCGTAGATAAAAGTTGACACATATAGTGTTGATATAATAAACAAGGAAGACGAAAAAATATGGGTCAT
>NW_026924973.1:0-25381 GCF_032062105.1 Saccostrea cuccullata
CTTGGGTGGGGCTTTTTTCTTAGGAGGGGGTTTTCTCTTCTTGGGAGGGGCTTTTCTCTTTTTCTTTTTTCTGCTCTTTTGAGCTGCTCCTCCGACACGGACCATCAAATCTGGAAACACTCTTTGTTTCTTATTATCGACTCTTACCACTACACTTTTTAAACGACGAACCCGGCGTTTTTTAGGACTATTCCATTTGAATAAATGACGAATGATGACTCCACCTAGAAATCCAGCTCCTCCGCGTTTTAAAATAGCTGTTTTTCTGTCTTCATCACTGGCCGATTGATCGGCTATGATTCTTAAATCTTGACGATGATTATTAATAAACTTTTGGGTCTGTTTATTGATAGGTAAGACCCCTTTCATTAAATTGCGAGCTCCCATGGCAAACCAATTCAATAAGGCTTTACGCCCTAATTCGATTAAATGGGCTCGCTTCGCGGCGCAAGTGAGTTAAGGCTAAATATGGATATTTTTATGCAAATGAGCTAATAAAAATTCATAAGGTGTATATTTTATGTACAGAGAAAGTTCAAATTGATTTTCTTATACATACTTAGTGCCCAAAGTTTATTAATGCAAGTGCACATTATGACGTCATATTATGACGTCATTGTTTTCTTCCATTCAAGGTTATTAATCACATAAATAAAATCACGTCGGCGCAAGGGCATATCCTATCTAATTTGAAATAAACAATGTATAATAGTAAGGAAAATATTCTTTAAATTAATAAAATTGCTGCACAAATCCTATTCGCATTCTCAATTGATAAAAATGTTAAGAAACTTACACTGGACTGTGAATTTTTACCTTGTTTAAACTTAAAACTGCACGAATAGTAACTAAGCAATTGCAGTGCCGACATTTGTGCAGCAATATCTTAAATCCTTGGAATATCCTGCGTCTTTTTATACCTTGTTTCTGTAAAACAAAGTAGGGCATGCCCTTGCGCCGAAGTGATTTTATTGATGTTTCCTAAAAAATTGTATAGTAGAGGTCGATGACGTATTAATATGACGTCATAATGTGTACTGGGTATATCATGTCGTGGGTACCAAGAATGTATTAGAAAACAAGTCTTAACATTTTTGTGCGGTAGGTAGAGCAATTATGGAATTTAATTAATATTTTGCATAGAAACCTCCATGTGTAGCCTTAACTCACTTGCGGGGATCTCGTTCCCGCTGTAAACGTCGTAAGGTTCTCACTAATTTACTCTTGGCTGATAGAGCCATGATGAGATGGAAATGAACAATGACCCAGAAGAGTGTGAAACACTTTTATTTATACTCTTGAGGCATGTGTACAGTCAACATTTCAAACATTCGACTTCTCAATCGGTATTGGTCTGGGGTATGGGGACTCAAGTCCACGAGAAGATATCCGTGAGGTACCTGGGTGGCTTCTTGATAAGCAGACATCAAATGAGGTAAAGCTAGCTGACGACTCAACACACTGATCTGAGATTTGTCTCTGGGATTTTTGAATAAGACTAAATAATGAGCATTCAAACTAATGGTGCGATGAGAGGCAGCTCGATCAAATAAATTCTGAGTGATGTAAATCACACTGGTATTCCGATGATGCGCTTTACGGGTAAACCAATCCACAATCGATTCGATGGCTTTTCCTCCCATCATGTCGTCAAAAATGAGTAAATGGGGCACACTCAAATTGGCAACTAATTTCTCGTCGTCTTCTGGAATATTTCGGATGAAAGATACCTTCTCTTTTAAAGAAGTGTAAGCGGGTTGCCATTCCCGATAACACCAGACGATTTTTTCGGGCATGGGGGTGATCCAGTCTAGATTGTTCACTAATGTCTTGACGAATTCTGTTTTGCCCGATTTCGAGGGTCCAGCAACCACCATGGTAAACTCGTGTTTCAATTGAAAAGAAGGGAGGGGTGTCTCCTCGGAATACATGTTGATCAATGAAAGAAAAGTTGGGTTCAGGATCTTATTTATAGTTAACACAGAAATAGACGTTTGGACTGTTGAATCTCGCCTCGACAGATGGGGCAAAACTGAAAGGAAGGAGCACACAAGGCACAGCAGCATACGTGTCCACAAGGTAGAAAAACGATTTGTAATTCCTCGTCTAAACAAATGTGACATTTTCCTCGAGCCTGGACGTCTGGTTGTGGGTTCAGTAGAGGTTTAATCTCAGGTAAAGGTTTATATCCCTGTTGTTCTAAACACGTAATAAACACATTCATCACCCACCCTCGTCCCTTATACAGATTGATGTAAGAACAATTGGGGTTCCAATAAGCATGTTCTACACAAGGATCGTCCTCGGGATCCCAATTACTAAAAATCATTCCACAATGAAAACAGGTAGCGCTATCTTTCACTCCCCTGTAGTAAAACCCGGCTCGAGCTAGGTCTGGTATTTTTCCTAAGAGAGGTTCTGGCCATCCCTGCTCAAAAGTAGCTTCTCTCTTTGAGAGCCGAGCATACTGGGGATAACGCATGGGTTGATCTAGCAACTTCTCAGTCATGACTGAACTTTTGATTTGTATTGCTCCCCTTTTTATAGGAAGAAGAAAAACAACAACAACACATAAAACAACAATTCAATTTTTTAATTCAATGTCCACATTGAACATATCAATAACCATAAGGTAAAGTGTTATAAGAGGGTAACAATTGTCTCTTATCATACACAATTCTATACTTTTTCTCTAATGGTTTGCTCACGACCTCATGATCACGAGTCCTCTGGATTTTGTAGGGATAAGTGACTGTCACTTCCTCTATTTCTCCTTTGAGCATTTTTTCTAAAGTCTCTAGGGACACGATCTGGGAGGTACGATAGTTGAGAGTGATTCCTTTGACTTTATGAACCTCGGTTCCTTTGGCCGGCCGGTAACCATAATTTTTAGGGCCTGCCGACATGAATTTGATGATGTGATCCCCGTCTAATTCGTCGGTCCATTCTCCTAAACTATTACCCAAGGTAGGATTAAAGGCTCCTTCCCGATGTTGGTAAATGATACTGTCCGTATCGAAATAAAGGACCCGATCTCCTAAAGGTTGTAAAGTCTCGTAGAGGTGTAAACGGGCATGCGCGGTGGTAAAACAAGCCAGGACCACGTTTCCAAAGGGACATTCTTCGACGAATTCCTGTTTGTCTTGATAATTCACTAGAATCTTGTCCTTATTTGAATCCTCTTTATTGTCTAAGAGTTGCATGCCCTTGATGTCGAGAGTCGAATCTTGTAAGAGTTGCTGTAATTCCTCTTCTTCGTCCAAGTATCTGGTTTTGGGTAATAACAAGCGTTGAGCAAATTTTCCCCACAGACAATTTAAAAAAAGTTTAGCAATGGTTCTTCTCACTGGATTCTTCTCGATACTGAGAATGTCCATCATGAATCCTTCTTTGTATAACACTTGTCGAATGTAATCTTGTTCTTGTTCTGAGGTCTTACAGTCGGGGGGAAATCCGGACGCTTCCTGTTTGATCTTGAGGAAGGTATCGATGTAAGATCTGAATAACTCTTGACTGCTTTCTTTAAAATGCCATACTTCGTAGATTCGATCTAAGGTATATCCCATGTCTAGGGCTTTATGTAATTCGGTCGTCACCCAAGTACCCGTGAGACTACGTTCCTGGGAGGTGTGTTGACATCGATCTTGAGAAGTAGAGTCCTGTCGTTCGGCACACGTGCGACATAAGGGAAATAATAACTTGCCTCCCGTCCGATAAGGTAATACGGGGTGATAGAGGTCTCGGGGAGGTAAGACCCGACAGTGAATGAGACCGAAATAATTTCTCACATCCTGGAACTCGTCTATGATGATCTCGGGATGCCCTACGGGAAAAGGTCTGTGTTTCAACACGTAAGGGTATAGGGAACAAACGTCCACGTATCTCATGTCCCCTTCCTCACAATATAATCGGGTGGCATTGGTCCTACCTCCGTACAGGGCTTCTCGAGGGTTCAAAGGATCGGGAATGTCCAGGTCTCGTACAAAATGCTGTAAACTCTCATCTTTTTGCACTTGCTGATCGAAATCGTGCTCCCAGATACCACGGACGGTATACCCCATATCCTCCAAAGTCAAAGTCCTTCTGAGGGTTTCTTCGTGTAATTGCTGGTAAGTATATTGGGTCCGGTGAGGATGAGTTTCGGTCTGTAAACTGGGATAGCAGGTGGGGCATCCGTGCCAATAGCACCCGTAAAATTCGTAGACGGTGCGAGTCGCTTCCTGGTATCCGTCGACGGTATAATTTCCGATCTGGACTTCGCCCCCGTTTCTGGCATGTTGTATGTGACATCCGGTCTGTTTACTCATCCAGGTGAGCCACCGACAGGCTTTAGCCGAATATTGTCGTGCCGGTTGATACCCGAGGTTCGGAATGATGGCAATGGTGTCTTCAGGCATGAATTGTCGACGGTAGGCTAAATTAGCAGCACTGGCAAAAGTGATGGATTCCTGGAAAGGGTCCACGTTGACCAAACTCTTGAGGGTGGATTTAAACTTTGCACAGCATCGACGTAAAATGTCGACGTCCGAGACACAATACTCTACAAACTCTTTCTGGAAATCAAACACTTTCCCCCTCTGTTGTTCGTACCATTCATAAAAAGCCCGTCGTCCTCTGATAGACATTTCGTCCGGATTGTAGAAAGCTGCCGGTGGATAAGGTCCTACGTAATTCTGGTTCTGTTCCGTATTAAAAAAGTGAGGGAAATAACCTTTCTTCAATTCGTCGAATCCGAAAGCGGAGGGCATCTTAGCTAATGCAAATGGTAAGAAACTATAGGAGTCGATGAATTTCAGTCCGCATATTTCCATGTACAAGATCTTACTGCCGTTCATGATGACGTTAGGTTTCAGGCAAGAGGAATGCACCAGGTGATTCAAAATGAACTGTCCGTCGTAGCCTTTGAAGTTATGGGCGATGACGATGGCCTCGTCGTGTACTAAAGTGGAATTCTTAGTACCTGTAGTGGGTTGTAATAACCAGACCATGAACTTCTTTAAGGTGTCTGGTCCTTGAAATAGGTGCTGACGGGGTCCCATGTGTTGACAATGAGGACAGGGTTGGTCTATGGGTAAGTGACCGCAATGTTGACAGACGCGGTGTGCCACACATAGATTAGGGATGTGAATGCCGGTTTCCTGAGTGCATTCGAAATCGAAATAGATGTAAAACTGTAAGGTGTCTTTCCCCTTCTTCTTCTTCTTCTGGGGCTTCTGTTGTACGTAGCACTGATGATCGGTATCGACGATTTTCTTACAGATCTTACACTGTTTCTGTCCTCCGCATTTGTGATGAGGGAATAAATTCTTAGGTATCCAGGAATGACACTTCTCGCATAGCCCCATTAAATTGCAGACAGTAGTGGTGGTCTTCTTACTATGGGGTTTTAAATGATTTTCGTAGCAGGTCCTGTTCTTAAACATTCCATGGCATTCCTGGCATTTAATCTCGATCCCTTCATCGGGACATTTAGGGTGTTGTCCTAAACAATAGGGACAGCGATGAGGGCACTTGGAGCGATGGTCTGTGACCTTCCTGTACCCCACGTCGCAATGATCACAGTAATATTGGTTCCCCGTTACTCCCGGCATCGATAGGATGGCATCGTAATGATGGTCGTCGAACAATATGTTCAAACAAGTTCCGTCTCCCCAGCCTTTGAAGATGCGCTCTAAGGTGAGTTTAGTCGAAGTAGACTTGAACTGAAATATTTTCAGTCGATACTGAGGAGCTAATACCTGTTGTAATTTCGTCCACTCTGCAGATCCACAAGCTTGAGTGATATCACACTCGGCCTGTTCCATGAGGGCTATGGCCTCTCGTTTCTGGTCCAAGGATTGCCTATCTCCTAATCTCATGCGTTTCCATTGTTTTTCCCATTCGGGGTCTGGATGTTCGGGTTTTTGACTGTGTAATCGAGTGACGACGATGGCTCTAGCTAAACAAAATTTATCCCAGGGATTGACGATCTTTTATTGTTTTTGAAAGTCTCCTTATTCACTTGTAAATGTTTGGTTCTGTCTCCACCACTTCCCTCGGGATACTTGACCCGAAACATATCAAATTCCATGCCCCCGTCGCCCAGTTTGAACCCTTTTCTGGATTGTTGCACGGCTTCAATCTTGTCTAAAATGACGTCCTCGTTAAAATGTTTACATTGGGTAAACTCGTACTAAATCTCTGATTCCAGAGATTTGTGGCGTATGTTCAGGCGGAGGTAATCGTTAGGATTACACTGCATTTTCGATTTGAAAGTTTGTAACATGTGTCTGAATAATCGCCGAACGAATCCTCTGTTTTCTTCCTCTGGAAACTCTTTAAAAATCACAGTGTAAAAATCCTCTTGAGCTTTAAATTTTCTAGAGTGCACCCTTTCATTCACTGTGACTCGATAATACTGGGATATGGCCTTGGGTTTGGGTGGTGAATGAATAGGTAACTTTGACCCCTCATGCGCCCTTGTCCTTTGCTGTTGCTGTCGTTGTTTTTCTAGTTGAGCTCTTCTCTGTAATAGTCTGGCATTTCTTTTCCGAAGCTTTAATTCTCGCTCTTTATTTTCATCAAGAATTTGATCTAATTCTCTCTCCCGTAGTTGTCGTTGTCGTTGTTGTTGTTGTTGTTGTTGTTGTTGTTCTAATTGAGCTCTTCTCTGTAATATTTTAGCATTTTTTTCCCGGAGCTTTAACTCTTGCTCTCTTTTCTCATAAAGAATTCGTTCTAATTCTCTTTCCCTTTTTTCCATTTTAATAATCGCTGAGCATGTAACTGTTTTTCTCTTGTAGATTCCATGACCCCCCAGGCAGGGAGCTGGATCTGACAGTAGAATGGCCTGAAAGTCGGAGAAAACCTGTATTTATACAGTGGATGACGTCACAATGCATAGGTAAGCACATTTACACGGCCCTAAACAAACTTGAATCGCTGCCAAGTATTTACCTGTGTAGTCAGCATAAAAAAACGTAGGTAAAACGTATTTTTTTTGCACACGGCCCACAGCAGGTATATAAACCAGCGCTGAACATTGACGTTCACACTTCGTTAGCATTCTGAATTTGACACAGGTAAAAATATGGCAGAAGAAAATACAAAGGAGAACGTACCAGAAACACAGGATCCTTTAGATGTAGATGAAAGAAGTTTGATGTGCCTTCTCCTAAATAAAAAGAGAGAAGCGCTGAGAAAGATTTGTGATCTAGGAATGGAGATAAACCAGTTAGAGAAAGAAGTGGTGGAAATGATTCGCCATGTAAATAAGGAGATGGACCAGTTAGAGAAAGAGATTAGAGATCTAGGAAGGGAAGCAGACCTAGAAGAAATGATCAGTATCATACAGGGATTAAAAGAAGTGATGAAAGAGATTCGTGATTTAGGAAGGGAAGCAGACCAGAAGAAAAAATAAAGAAGAGTCCAGCCACAAGAGGAAAATTATGTATATATTTTAATTCTGAATAAAATTGCTGTGTTCTTTGTTATTGTGTGTTATTTGTTATTGTTTTGAGGAAATCCAGTTTGAACCGGCTGGCTGGCTAGACCGTCTAGACTGTGAATGAATGCGTGACGTCATAATGACATTCTTTTGAATCGCTGCCAAATTCGTAGTAGCAGCGTATAGAGTATAATGTAAACACAGTGTAAACACAGCCCCGTATTTAGGGGGCTCTATGTACTGAATTGAACCGGCTATCCCCCACAGGGGCTGCACTCCCTTGACCCGCCTATCCCCCCACAGGGGCTGCACTCCCTTGACCCAGCTATCCCCCCAGGGGCTGCACTCGCTTGACCCGGCTATCCCCCCCAGCCCCAAAAGTGCACTCAGTTGACCCAGCCATCTAGGCTGCTTATACTACTGGTGCCCGTTTTACAAAAGAACATACGACTAAGACCAAAAACTTCAGATGATTCTAAAATTTTGCAAAATGAATAATTCTCTTTAAAATTGTTTGTGTAATAATATCTTGCCACATTCCTTTTAAAAAGTTTAAAATAATTTTCGATATAATTTTTATTAAAAAGTTATATGAAGAATTAAATTTGGTCTTAAGTCGTAAGTCCTTTTGTAAAACGGGCCACTGACGTATGTTTGTACGCAAAAACGTCCACATCATTTTAGGGAAAAAGGAGAAAGGGAGAGGCAGGCGAAATTTTTATGCTCTGAAATCATTTTGCAATAAATAGATACTTTTAAAAATAAAAGAAAATGTCTAGAAACAATTTAATAAACGATACATAATAACTGAAAATCAACAGAATCAGTTTTAGGGGGAAATATGATAATATAGACATCTCTATTTCTGAAATCATTGATTTTCCTTTAATCTGGTTTACGTATTGCTGATTTTTTTTTCTAAGTGCATTACACTCATATATACATGTACCACTCCAACCGATTAATTTATTATCATATTTATTTGTCTCTCCAAAAGTCTAAAATTGTTTTAAGTGGGCTCTTCATATTACATAAAAAACGATATGTACAATGTATTGGGCATATCCTTTCTCATTTTAGAGTGTTTGTCCATATTTTGTACGAAAACAAAACAGACCTCGAAAATATGGGTGCATAACAAACTTAAAAGTGTAAGGAGGGTTGAATATGCTCATCGAAATTCAATAACTGTCGGTGGCATCGCCCTCTGGATCCTCATCAGGGCTTAATCACAGACCCATTGGGGACATTAGGCCCCCAAACCCCCTGTCTACTCTTTGCGTCCACATCAAAAGTGAATGGCCTGGCTACGCCACTGCAGCCGGACTCTATCTACACTTTTTTAAACATGGTTTTTCTTGCCTGAAAGTGTCAGGATCTTTATTTTAACAACTTTTAAGTATATTTAAAGAAGATTCAAAATTTAAAAAAATTATTTTACATTTAACAATTCGGAAGACAAGCCCCTATGGATAAAATATCACAAAATTTAAACAGTTTACTGTAATTCTTCGATAAGAACAACCTTCAGTTCGCTTTCTGTTTTGGTTTCTTTTCTTATTTTTTTTTTCTGAAGATCACGTTATTCCCATTTTGATCGGGCTCGGCATCCATTTTCTCTTTATTTCTACATCCGGAGTAAAAGCACTCGGCGTCAACACTGTGAACACATTGTTTTGCCGATCGTTAAAGCTTTACACTGCAAAAGATCCATACAAATGATGAGGTAAAGTTGTGTTTATGCATTGAATTGTACATTTTCATTACGTACTCTTAAATACGTAAACATGGTAAACTGTAAAATGCACTAGTTTGAATTAAGTCAGTACATAAGCCTCTGAATTTTTATCAATAAGCCGTTATATGCTTGATTAGAGTGCCCCCCTCTATATATAAATACATCAGGATATATATAGAGGGGGTATATATATCACTCTCTCTATTCAAGCATATAAAGGCTTATTGATAGAAATTCAGAGGCCTGTCAGTGTGGCTGTGGCCAGTAAGTGACAAATTGAAATCTTTCACAGATCTCAAAAGCAAATTTTGTAAACAATATTGGACTTTTGTCTTGAATATTCTTGTGATGATGTTGCCTGATATGGTCAGAATTTTCATTTCCACATTTACATCTTTATGATCATCACACATGGAACTTAATAAAAACATAGATGTGTTAATTGGCAGGAAATATCAATATAGTATAGAATTACAAATATAATCGCTAAATGTTTCTTGAAAGGAACCAAAGCATCATCATTTGAAAAATAAATTGCTTAAATTAAAATTTTAAGATTGGTACACACAGGGGATTTTAGAGTTTCCTTTCAATGTGGTCATGTCTATTTGATTGCTCACTTATTTTTACCTCTAGGAACATGAGAGGACGAGGGGGACCAATGAGGGGAGGAATGATGAGACCGATGTCCCCTATGGGAGGCCCCTTTAAACCTGGACCTCCGTAAGTGATTGGATGCTTTTTAAAAATATCACACAAAAATAAAATGTTTTAAGTTTAATGAATAAAATATTCAAACTTGGCCTTTGATAAATGCCTCACTAAAATGTATTTCCATTTAGAAATGATGTTTGAATCAATTGAGCATTTTTCTGGGAAGATAAATATTTTGATACTTCTAACCTGTATACATAATATTTTTAATAATATGTGTGGCTAATTGTATTCGGCGCGCTCGCGCAACAGATTTTGTTTATAAAATTTATCGCTTATACAGCATCGGGCTCGATATCTTCTACTAATCAAAGTACTGAAAGTACTGATAGTTGTTGATTTAAATTGTTACACACTTTTTTCACAACTATTCAAGTTATGTTTATTTATGCTCCATAAGGAAGTTTGTTAGAATTAAATAAAGAGAAAATGACACGATTGTACAGAGTCGAAAAGGTAAGGTTTGCTTTTATCTCACCATAACCTAAGAATGATATGCCAGAAAGCATAAGACTTTTTCTCTGTTCATTTTTTTCAATAAATTAATAAGGTATTTTTCTGACTAAAAGTTTGTTTAAAAGGGCTATTTATAACAAAGTCATTTCTGTAACTATAGTTTCTCCCCCATCCTCAGATCTCTAATAAAGACAAGTTAATTCTTAGTAGTAATATTATTTAAAAATGTAACAAGGAATATTTTTTAAACACTGATACCAATATATGGCAGCTTTTACCCATGAAAATCAAGTCTTTAAAAAGGAGTTTAGAGTCTAGAGTCCAGGGGCATAACGTAATACTAATAAATTTTAATTTGTTGCATTGGCGTCGGAAGCAAATTGAAAGGGGGGGGGGGTAAGTGAAAGAAAAAAAATTCGAACCTGAAAAATCTTAACAAGCAAAAAGAAAAATGTATCTATTGTCCAACACGAAAATCCTATTTCGTAGGGAGGGGGGGTTGAACTTCTTTAAATACCATATTTTTGTTCTTTCAAACACTACCACTTAGCCTTCTTCGACTACACTGCAACGTGCCTGTTGAAAATGGGGGCTAAACCTATGCCCCAATGTTTAATATGATGTGCCCAGGCCTGTGTGTTAAACATAAAATAAATTTATAAAAACCAAAGCACTCAATATTTTTAGATGCTATAGTTAAAGTTTGGAAAGATATACAGTGGACCTTCAGATATCCGGATGCTTCAGTATCCAGAAGATTTTTCATCGGAACAGAATTTTCTAACGATATTTTGTCTTGTTTAAATGGTGATTCAGGTATCCGGTCGCTTCACATATCCGGACAAAATGACTAGCAACCAAAGCGTCTGGATAAATGAGGCTCCACTGTATACGAGAGAGAGAGAAATCAAAAGTAGGTCAATTCCAAAATGGGTGAATTTCGGATTACTCTTGCATAAATTGTGGTAAGGCATGCATGGATCAAAGGGGACCCGGATCCCTGGAAATTTCAAATTTATTTAAACTGATTCAGTAAAGCTAAAGCTATGCCTCGGACCCTCTTCCCCTTGCGATTTGAGCCACCAACTCCAAGGGAAATTTTTCTGCATCCACCTAACAAAGAAATACAATCGGGCTCGAGCTGTCGACTTCATTATAAGCGATAACGCTTAAATTATACAGAAAATCCCTGTCATTTGAGTGTTTTAATGCTGGGAGAAAATACGTTTGTGATATTGGGATGAGATGGACGCGCTTGTGCGCCGACGCGCTGAATACAATTAGCCATATGTGTCATGTTCAATGCTTCTTGTCGCAAAATGGAGGTGTTGTCAGTTGTGAATCCACTTCATTGCATTAAATAAAAGAAAGTACTATTCTTTAACAGGTTCCGGGCCTTCATTCCTCACATACCATTTGATTTGGTTCAGGTAAATCATGATTATCTGATAATATGTCTTTTTTTTCTTTTTTACATAATTTTGGCTTCCATATTTCCTTATTTGACTAAGGCTGTCAAAATTTAATTCCCTGGTTCTAAGGCCAATTTTCTCCAAAACAGATGCGGGAGGGCGGCATTTTATTTTTCATTTTATTGGCAATAAAGTAGATGAGGGAGGTATTTTTTTTATATTTTAATTTCCAAATTTTCTTTAACATAAAGATAATTTTTTTAATCACAGATATACTTTCCATTTCGGTCAAAATTTCTGCTTTATCCATTGATTAACACCGTGTAAACATCGTAGGTAATGTCCTCGAATGTATTTTCAAACGAAGTAGCCAAAATCTCATTGTAAATGGCTACCGGAAGTGATATTTGAATACTAAACTAGGAAACAAATGAGGTCGGAATTTTTTTTCCCGGATTGGTCTCCGCAATACCAACTTTTTATCAAAAAATACAAAAAAATCGGCAATGCTGCTACCTCAAAACGGATGCGCGCGGGCCTGAGAACCAAGATTTCAATTTTATATGGCCTAATGTCCCAGTGCAGCATTTCTTATTTACATTTTTATCATCTTTTGCAGTGTGAATCAACATTTCCAAGGACCAAACCCACTCCTGATGAGAAAGTTTTTACAGATGTTAGTATTCATTGTTTCTTTACGTTGGATTCTCTACATTGTAATATGTTTTACGGTGTGACCGTTGGGGCGAGCGCACTTGCACCATGAAAAACACTCTAAAAACTGATTAGCCACTTCAAACATCAAGCCGCACGAGACATCTCGACTAGCTGTGACGTCACAGATGTCACGGAGCTCGTCGGAGCTTACGGAGACAGCCGAGCGTCTGTTTGAAGCTATAGACCCAGTGCAATTTTGGTTGAAAAACATTGTAGAGTTATTTTTTGTTTTTTGAAATATTTCTACAAACTGATCTAGCCCTTTATGCTTTACGTTATTATTTATTTATTTATTTATTTGCGCAAAGGACATTGGGTAGTGCAGGAATTCTGGGAATGTTTCACAGAGAAATTTGGCTGATGTATGTACAGATTTTAATCCGAATTTCCTCTGTTCTTACACGTTAGTCTACTGAGCTTGCTGCACTCGCTATAAAAAGACATTAAACTACAGTAACTTGAAATACTGGGATAAATAACAAAACAGTGTTCTACAATAAATACAGTCAAGTCTATTGTCTATAACTTATATGACATGAAGTACTAAATTGTCATTCAAATTTTGTTTAAGATTAAACTTAAACTCCTCTTCAACACATTGCCAGTACTAGTATATCTGTATTCATTGTATAGGTGGATGGGGCTACTGATGTTAATCTATCCACTAATGCAGATATTTTGTTATTTGTCTGTATCTTGTTTCTTATTATAGGTATATAGGGATACTGATGTTAATCTATTCAGATATTTTGCTATCTGTATATATTTATATAAAAACAATGACCTGACACTATATCATGGAGGCATTCTAGTAAATCTGTTTTCATCCTACAGGTGTTAGGGATACTAATGTTGCAGATATTTCATTATTTATCTTTTTTCACAGTGTCTACTAAAGAGGAACAATGACCTGACCCCCTCGTCACAGGAGCAGGCCTCAATCCTGGCCCTGGTCACCAAAATACAGGGAGTGATGGACAGTCTGGTGCTGGCTCCCACCTCCTTTGATCCCGCAGTAAGTAACTTCCTAATTTCAACCTGTGGTCAGTAACTTCCTTGTTGGATCTTTTAGGCTATAAAAAAATATTATCTTGGTTCTCAGGTCCTCCCTCATCTCTTTTAAGGGTGCCTCATTGACCCTTTTTATTGCTAAATCAATAAAATAAAAACAACAAAGCTCCTCCTTCATCATTTTCTTAGGTTTTGTACAATGTAAAAAGCTGCCTCATCAGTTTTGGGGGCAATAAAAAGTGAAAAAAAAATGCCTCCCTCCCTCATCATATTTCTTGAAAAAAGGCCTGAGAACCAAGGAATTAATTTTACATGGCCTTAAATGTATGTTTTTGTACCTCTACTAAAATTTAGATCATTAGTTGTTAATACTTTCCTAGATTTCTATTCCCCTTGACCAAGACTATTTCCCTCGACTCTACCTCGGGAAATAGTCTTGGGGAACTGGAATCTTGACTGCTAACTCTCTCAGTGATATAATTTAATTGTATATTTATTTTTGAATGTAAGATGAAAGACTTCATGTAAAAGTTTCCTTCAAAGAAAAAAGATGTAGAAAAGTTAAATATGATAGAAACTTAACTATACATGGGTAAGAAGTGGATTTTAAGGAATCAACTTAATCAAATACACTAAAGATTAAGCTAAAATAGATGAATCTCCCTCCATTGACAAATATAAGATACAGAGACTCTGAGTTAGTTTCTGTGTTTTCTTAGTATTAGATTTAAAATGTATATAATATTTTTTTTATGAAATATTGCTCCAGATTCGTCTCAAGTCTGGCGTACATGCCTCTAAGGACATTTATGTGGTAAATCAAGCGTCTTTGTTTTATTCTGTGTAACACAAGTTCTGTAAAATTGTTATATTTATGCTTTATACATAATTTATTCAAATTATCAAGTTACTTAATTTTTTATGCAAAGATTTGTTACTACAAATTGACAGATTTCACAAATTGGATATTATTTACCACATCTGAGAGTTCATTGTCAATGCATTTATTTTCTTCACATTTAATGTTTGGTCATTTTATTTTTAAATTTTGGTAAATCAATGTGAACAAATTTTTGGAATGCTTTAAACACTAAATGAAAAATGTTCCAGATAGATTTTAAACATAAATGATTCATATACCGGTAGGTCCAAATGCAAATATTAAAGATATTAATAACATTTTTAGGATCCTAGGAAATTTAAGCTGTTGTTGTACAGTTAGTGAAATTTGTAATGTTGAAGGATTGAAATCTTGTTATTTTATATTAGTGTTTTTATTACCGTATATACTCGCCTATAAGTCGGTCCGCCTATAAGTCGGTTGTATTTTAGAAGTTCATTTTAGAAAGATTGACCTTCTATAATACCAGTCTTTTTGTATCTCGCCTATAAGTCGGACATAGAGTTTTGGACCAAATTTTAACTCCCAAAAAACCGACTTATAGGCGAGTATATACGGTACTTATGAACATGATGAAATAAGTAAAAGCTTGTGGTTTTTAATTTCAATTGAAAATTCTATCTTCATGTCATTAGATGTTTAGTGAGATTCAAAGATATTGAAGATAAAGGGAGAGAAATGGATTGACTGTTTAATTTTTAGCCGTGCTTATTGCTCAAAGAGCAAATTGCCGGCTTATGTGATCCTGTTCAAGGCAGGATGTTGACCCCATAGTCGCCATTTTAAAGTTACGTGCAAAAATATAATTCTTACTCTCAACCGCTTTTGAGATAATATAAACGCTACATAAAGCAACAAAAATAAAACGAAGTTTTATCTATATAAAATAAACAGTAGTAGTAATGACTTTGAAAACTTCATAAGTCAAAGAACATAGTTCATTAGCATAAGGATTTTTGATAATCAGTGTTACCGTAGTTCTCTGCACATACGAGGTAAAGCAGGAGAGGGAACCAGACTGGCCTGTTTGTTTACATTCAGCTGCGGTACCAGATTAATTCTGATTCTGACAAAATCGGACCGTGATATTAGGATTGAAAAACTCACTTTCAGTGTCTTATCATTTATATTGATAGTTTTAAAATAATTTTTTCATCAGAATATAAACGTGATTCATGTAAGAAATCCATTCTACTCTGTAAATGAGCCCGGCTCTCCGTACATTCTGAGTACTTTGATTTTTTTATTTCAAAGAATTCCTATTTTGTGTCATTAGACTTCTTGAAAATGTTTAATTTTTTTTTTCATTATTTTGACCTGTTGAAAATTTATTTTCAGAATTTTTTGGGAGTAACAACCCCGCCATAAATGCTTTTATGCATATACTGCATCTATTTGTGAACAGTTTTTTTTTTTATAAGAAATAAAAAAGATGAGAGAGAGAGAAAAAAGTAGAGAAATAAGAGAGTTATTATCTTAGAATAAACAAATATGTTTTAAGTGTCACATTATGGTTTTTTTTTTTTTTACACATATACTGTAGAATTCCAATATAATATTTCAAGTATCATCACAAATGAATAGGTTTATTCTGGAGGTCAAAACCACTTATCAAAGTATTTTAGTCTTACTATATTTGAACCCTTTATATCTCAAAGTTTTTCTCAATCCCATCGACATTTGAGATAACAAGGTTTGAATTTTAATGATTTTTATGACCAGGATTTAAAATTTGTTTTTTGTTTTTTTTCAGCAAATAGAGGAGGTGAGACAGGTTGGGTCGTTTAAGAAAGGCACCATGATGGCGGGAAACAATGTAGCTGATATCGTAGTCATGCTGAAAACTCTACCCACAAGTATGTATGGTGATTTGTTAAGTGTTAGGCTAGTAGGAATTGTGCGTACTACTTTAATGTTTATGGGTTGAATGCTCATTCAGTTATCTTGGGGATTAAAAGTCTAAAAAAAAATTTTAAGTTTATATTACTGTTTGTTCTAGACATATGCTATTACTACAGGGATTTTCCACTGCCCCGTGTAGGGCCGAATATAGGCCCCATTCTCAAATGCAAAATCACTCCATTTTTCCCAAAAATGAACAGCCTGTGTTTAATTTTTGAAAAATTCATGTAAATCAAACATGGTCATGTTTGAACTCTTACTGAATGAACATAATTTTGGAGACTTTGCTAAAACTTTATGATAATAGATCTGTTTTCTGAAGTAAAGTTCTGAAAATATGAAGTAAAAAGTCAATTTTAACTATCATAAGTCACTGGTAAAGTGTTTATTCATTGAAATACATCTTACTATAAAATTTCCCAAAAAGTTGTAAAATTGAAAGGGCCTGGGCCCCTTTCTTAAAATTGGGTGGAAAATACCTGATTACCAATCTGTATGTTTTATCCACCTTCTAACCCATTATAGTTGTATATATAGACCAGTAAACTGTCATCATGAATTTATTTTATTTTTTTTTTGCAAAATAGCATAAAATTAAAAACGAGCAAGTTTAGTTATAGACAGTTAAATACAGATTGGTTTAAAAATGTGTCTAGAATTAGGGAGTGAAAGGTAGTCGATTGACAAATAATGAAAATTGGAGAAATTCTCCCCAACAGTGTGCAGAAAATTTTCCGCCGCGAATTGTATCTTAATATTTGGAAAAAGAAAAATCAATTTTTAAGTCGGACAGGGTTTTTAGCCGGGCTTATTGCTCAAAGAGCAATTGCCGGCTTATGTGATCCTGTTCAAGGCAGGATGTTGACCCCATAGTCGCCATTTTAAAGTTACGTGCAAAAATATAATTCTTACTCTCAACCGCTTTTGAGATAATACAAACGCTAAATAAAGAAACAAAAATAAAACGAAGTTTTATATATATAAAATAAACATTAGTAGTAATGACTTTGAAAACTTCATAAGTCAAAGAACATAGTTCATTAGCGTAAGGATTTTTGATAATCAGTGTTACCGTAGTTCTCGACACATACGAGGTAAAGCAGGAGAGGGAACCAGACTGGCCTATTTGTTTACATTTAGCTGCGGTACCAGATTAATTCTGATTCTGACAAAATCGGACCGTGGTATTAGGATTGAAAAACTCATTGACAGTGTCTTATCATTTATATTGATAGTTTTAAAATAAGTTTTTCATCAGAATATAAACGTGATTCATGTAAGAAATCCATTCTACTCTGTAAATGAGCCCGGCTCACTGTACTTCTGAGTACTTTGATTTTTTTACTGATGTGGAAAGAAAGAATATTAAGCTTTCTTAATAATGTGTTTATTTTTTATTTTCAACAGAGGAGGCTGTAGCAGTTCTGGGAAATAAGATTGTAGAGGATCTCCGGACACAGGACCCTGACGAAGGTACCACAATTGTATAATAAAATCTTAATATCATCTCCTAATCATTGGGACCAAGATTAAACTTTAAAAGATTCAATGAATTGAGATACCCAGGATAATATAAAAAAAATATATATATCGTAAGTCTGGAAATTTTTACGTCAGATTTTATTTTGCGAATTCAGGTCAAAAGGGTGTTGATTAATTTTTACGTTTCAAAATTTTGCAAATTACCACTGCTTTGTTTACATTTTCTTATTGGTAATTTATTTTTAAGAAAAATATTTTTGTGAATGCAGTGAACTCGCAAATTTGCAAAAGAAATTTCTACAGCAAAAATTTCCAGATTTACGGTAGAATATTGTTTGGGACAACTGACTTACTTTAACATATCACTGGTATTTGAGAGACATGTAATGGTGTTAGAGGTAAGTTCCAAAGTGACTGTACAATTTTGTACATAAGCATAGAAACTGTGTATTTTCTCTTAGATCATTTCAATAACAGGAAATTGAAAACATTCTTTTAAATTATGAATAAAAAAATATTTCTCAAAGTATATTATTTAAAAAAAATTAATTAAAATTTTGTTTTCAGTGTTAACTATGCTGACCAATGACACAGGATTTGAGATCAGTTCATCAGACGCCACAGTTAAATGTCTGATCACCACTATCCCGCCTAACCTGAAGAAACTAGACCCAGAGTTACACTGTAAGTATAGGTCTCAAATGTACTCACAAGTATTCCTACAAATCTAAGGAAACTGGACTCAGAATTAAACTGTAAGTATAGCCCAAAATCTCAAATGTGTGTCACAAATATTCCCCCAATCCTAAGAAACTTGACACAGATTTACATTTTAAGTACCGGTATGGCCTTACTATACTTTGCACTCTAGAGTTTTTTAAAAATTCAATGATATTTTTTAATTTATGGATTTAGAGTTATCTGCCCTTAGAGCAGAAATAAAAAAAAAGTGTATCACTCAATTTATACTGATTTTATCTAATCTCAAAATGTTTATAGCCCAAGATATTTTTATTTTATTGAACACTCTATACACTTTCACTACCTATTAAATAAACATCAGTGATTTGTGTCTATATGTCTTAAGTTCTCTTTCCTTGACCGTGTAGTGGATGGGAAGGTCATGCAGAGTCACCTGGCAGGAATCCGTCATGCTCGCTGGTTTGAGGAGAATGCATTCCATTCAAGGTAGCCATTTCTGTGTAATTTTTTTAACATACAATAAAAAATTATTGCTATGGGAAATGAGCTCAAATAGGTGTGGTTCTCTTAGTGACTATCTGTATATATTAGTAATATTCTCACTTCTGTGTATAATATAATTCAGTTCAACCTTCTGTCATGTATTTGATGTGCAAAATTTATTCATGATATTGGAAAGAACATTTCATGAGAAGCTAAAATTTCCTTGTAATGAAATTAGGAGCAAGAAAACATTTTTTTCAGGTTCTACATGCTTTTATGTGTGCAGAATTAATCTTCCAGTTTACATTTTCATTCATGTATTTTTTTCTATTGTAGTATCAAAGTCCTGATTCGATTAATGAGAGATCTTAAGAATAGATTTAAAGGATTTGAACCTCTGACCTCATGGATCATTGATCTGTTGGTAAGGTTGTTCAATCTTGATACTTAAACTGACCAATATTGATTATGAAAGTTTATATAAATGAATAATATTTTTCAAGGTTTTTCATAAAAAAAAGAAAATGGTCAATATCCTTTGAATTTGCAAACAAAGCATTAATCCTATTTAGTTTGTGAAGCTATTTAAACTATCAATTATAATATTGTTATAAGAATGGAATTTTTTTTTATTCAGTCTCACTATGCTATCATGAACAATCCCACAAGACAGCCCCTTCCCATCAATGTAGCTTTCAAGTAAGTAGAGTCTTTTTTTTTTAAACACTGAGAGCATTATACTGTATAAAGGTGTAAATATAGAACTTATGTACAATCATACTACATTATCTCGAACCAAGATATCTGATGTATTAGAGATATGGAAATTCAGGATACCAAAGTTCAGCTGTATTTAGTTTTCAAAATAGAGTAACTGGCATTTATCCCCCCCCCTTCCCCCAATTTACCCCCATAAATATTGTTCAGAGACAATGAAGTATTGTGAACAATTTAATGAAAGGTTTTTACTAGGAGTGAAGCGGTTCACCGCAGTATCGGTTCACTGCAATATTTTTTCTCGATTTGATACACGGTACAAAATCTCTACTTTCGGTTCGGTTCGTTTTTCGGTCGGGATCGTCATTCAGTCAGGTTTGGCATAAGGTTTAAACATGCTTTTCTGTACAATTAGTTAAAAAACTGCATTTTTGTAGACTTGAAGTTTGTAAAATAATTTTTAACAGTCAAATCAATTAAATTGATTTATTCTATCCATTTTGCACATACATTAATTGACTTAATTAAGTAAAAGAAGCATAAAACAACAGTTGACTTTGTTTCCTTCTATCAAAATGTATCTTATTGAAAATAACTGAACCAAGACCAAATTTTACAATACATATCCAACCGTGAAGGAGGCGTATCGTTTCACTCCTAGTTTTTACTTAAATGGAGAAAGTGCATGCAAATAAAGTGTTAATTTATTTCATAATGGCTATTAAATTGCCTAAAATGCCTGAGTTTATAACAGATCGAGTAGATTTAAATCCACTTTATTGTAGAACAAATGGTAGATTACTCTATAATGATTACATAAAAATGCCACAGAATCAGAACTTTTTACTGTCAAGTTTATAAAGGTTCAGAAACCTTTATAAACTTGACAGTAGAAAAAAAAGTACAGGAAGTACATAATTGATATACACATATTGCATGTAGAAACTGTGCCATGTAATGTATCTGAGATAATTTGTTCAACTATACAGGAGATGTCTACAGTTGCTGGCTGCGGGATTTTTCCTGCCGGGATCGGTCGGGATCACGGATCCCTGTGAACAAGGAACAGTTCGAGTCCACACAGTGATGACTCTGGAACAACAGGTTAGTACAGGAAGTGATGTAATAGACTGATCAGCACGGTATGTACAGGAAGTGATGTAATAGACTGATCAGCGCGGTATGTACAGGCAGTAGATTGTGAATTGGTGTGAGGAAGTTATACCTATATACAGGGTCAAAGTATAAATCGATGTAGGATATTTCCTTGTTATTCATAAAGTGTATGGCAGTTGGTAAAAGCAATAAGGAAAGGTTTAGCTATACTAGTGGAAGTTGTTGTTTATGTAGAACACTGTGTATGTGTATACCTGGATGTTAAATACTTTGTGTTTGATTGAGCATTTTAAATGTTAACTTTAGAATGGTTAAAATCTGTAGAGGGAAGCAACTCTGAGAAGCTACATATTTTATTTATTTTACAATATATGTACATGTATGTCATCTAAGTGATCTTATAAGTCAACTGAAAAAAAATATTTAAGGAATAACTGTCTTAAATTACTATTTCATGATGTGTTCAATCAATTGGCTTGTGTGATAATTTGCATAAACACAGAAAGGTGTTTATGCATAAAATTATCAGGCAAGCCAATCGTATGATCATTGTCATGAAATAACAAAATCTGACAGTTATTCCTTATATTTACATGCTCTGGATTCTGCCAATCTACGTGCTACAAGCCCCGATTTAGTCTCTATTTGTCCCGCCCTGCATGTAATTTTTTTTTAACCGCGCCTATCGATGAACCAGTGCATTGATGAGGAAATAAAGTACATTGACTATTTATAATTTTATCTCGGACAAAGACATTGGAAATGTAAATATATGTAAATTAAAATAGGACATCTTGAAGCTAATTAAGTAACAGTATATTTTACAAGCCATATATCTGATAGTTTGAATTTGCAAAAATTGCTATCTTTCAAAAAAATAACACTCTGAATGTCATATCTTTAATTTTGCAATCTGTATGAAAGAAAAAAGTGCAACATAAAAAATACGCACACACACAATCTGACAAATAACAGATCTATTGATAAGCTCTAAAATTCTCATAGTCACTGTACAGGTACTACCAGAAATTTTGAGCAAATCAAAAATCTGATTTTACTCATATTAAGCCTGCAAAAGTTCTGAATCATAATATTTTCTCCCTTTATTATACTTCCCTCCTTTCTCCTTGATTTTTCCACTCCATCCCTCCCTTTCATTTATTAGCTCACCTGAGCCGAAGGCTCAAGTGAGCTTTTCTGATCAAAATTTGTCCGTCGTCTGTCGTCGTCGTTGTTGTCGTCGTAAACTTTTCACATTTTCATCTTCTTCTCAAGAACCACTGGGCCAATTTCAACCAAACTTGGCACAAAGTATCCTTGGGTGAAGGGAATTCAAGTTTGTTCAAATGAAGGGCCACGCCCTTTTCCAAGGGGAGATAATCATGAATTTGTTAAAAATAAATGGCATTTTAAAAAAATCTTCTCCAGAACCGCTGGGCCAGGAAAAATGAAACTCATGTGAAATCATCCTCAGGTAGTGTAGATTTAAGTTTGTTCAAATCATGACCCCCGGGGCAAGGGTGGGGCCAAAATGGCCGACCCAAGTTTTACATACGAATATACAGGAAAAATCTTTAAAAATCTTCTTCTCCAGAATCACTGGGCAAGAAAAAATGAAACTCATGTGGAATCATCCTCAGGTAGTGCAAATTCAAGTTTGTTCAAATCATGCCACCCGGGGCAAGGGTGGGGCCAAAATGGCCGACCCAAGTTTTACATAGGAATATATAGGAAAAATCTTTAAAAATCTTCTTCTCCAGAATCACTGGGCCAGGAAAGATGAAACTCATGTGGAATCATCCTCAGGTAGGGTAGATTCAAGTTTGTTCAAATCATGCCCCCCGGGGCAAGGGTTGGGCCAAAATGGCCGACCCAAGTTTTACATACGAATATACAGGAAAAATCTTTAAAAATCTTCTTCTCCAGAATCACTGGGTAAGAAAAAATGAAACTCATGTGGAATCATCCTCAGGTAGTGCAAATTCAAGTTTGTTCAAATCATGCCACCCGGGGCAAGGGTGGGGCCAAAATGGCCGACCCAAGTTTTACATAGGAATATATAGGAAAAATCTTTAAAAATCTTCTTCTCCAGAATCACTGGGCCAGGAAAGATGAAACTCATGTGGAATCATCCTCAGGTAGGGTAGATTCAAGTTTGTTCAAATCATGCCCCCCGAGGCAAGGGTTGGGCCAAAATGGCCGACCCAAGTTTTACATACGAATATATAAGAAAAATCTTTAAAAATCTTCTTCTCCAGAACCACTGGGCAAGAAAAAATGAAACTCATGTGGAATCATCCTCAGGTAGTGCAAATTCAAGTTTGTTCAAATCATGCCACCCGGGGCAAGGGTGGGGCCAAAATGGCCGACCCAAGTTTTACATAGGAATATATAGGAAAAATCTTTAAAAATCTTCTTCTCCAGAATCACTGGGCCAGGAAAGATGAAACTCATGTGGAATCATCCTCAGGTAGGGTAGATTCAAGTTTGTTCAAATCATGCCCCCCGGGGCAAGGGTTGGGCCAAAATGGCCGACCCAAGTTTTACATATTAGGAATATATAAGAAAAATCTTTAAAAATCTTCTTCTCCAGAACCACTGGGCTAGGAAAGATGAAACTCATGTGGAATCATCCTCAGGTAGTGTAGATTCAAGTTTGTTCAAATCATGCCCCCCGGGGCAAGGGTGGGGCCAAAATGGCCGACCCAAGTTTTACATAGGAATATAAGAAAAATCCTTAAAAATCTTCTTCTCCAGAACCACTGGGCCAGGAAAGATGAAACTCGTGGAATCATCCTCAGGTAGTGTAGATTCAAGTTTGATCAAATCATGCCCCCCGGGGCAAGGGTGGGGCCAAAATGGCCGACCCAAGTTTTACAAAGGGATATATAGGGAAACCTTTTAAAATCTTCTTTTCAAGTACTTCAAAGCTATGATTAGTGATATTTATATGGAATCATCCTCAGGTAGTGTAGATTCTAGTTTGTTCAAATAATGAACGCCTGGGGGGGGGAGTAAATTCAAGCCTGATGTGCTCAGGTGAGCGCTGTGGCCCCTGGGCCTCTTGTTTTGTGATACTATGACCCCTTGATATGGTATATATGAAAGGTTGGAAATGAGTGGAGAATACATAATGTAGTTATCTTTCTATGTACAGGATATGGTGTGCTTCACAGCTCAGACTTTACTTCGAGTGTTAACACATGGAGGATTTAAACAGATCTTAGGCATGGAAGGAAATTCTAGTAAGTAAAAAAAAATATCCATAAATGTAAATGCTGCAGGTTCTCATGAAGTGTTTTGAATCTTGTTAAAAAAAAGACTAAGAAGCTCACATTATTTTTGATATTTTTATTCAAAATGAAATTCTATCAATCAACTAGTTTTGAGAGTAAATACAAAGGAATCAGCGAATCGATATGTTGATAGTCATGGCTTGTGGGGATACACATGGCTAAAAGATGTAAAATGTGGAAATATCTTTGGAGATTTTTGTGAGGGTGGGGGGGGGGGGCAGCTTTACATTATGCTTCATCTGATTTACTATAGAAGGATTTTTCTCCTTTTTTTGTTACAAAATGTAAAATGTAGTAGTATGTTTGGAAATTTTTTGGGAAGGGGGGGAGCTTTACATTATAGGTTATCTGAACTACTGTTGATGGATTTCTGTACCTCCACACAGGTATAGCGACAGAGATGAGTGTGTGGGAGGGGGTGGTTGTGACGCCGTCAGACAAGGCGTACGAGAAACCCGAAAAACGGGAGGGAGAGGAAGACGATGAAGATGGTGACATGGAAACGCAATGATCACCATGAAAACACCATGTTCTACATGTAAGAGTTTTCAATTTCTCTTGTTAAATGGTATTATCTTTATGCAAGAATTTTGTATTAGTATTTTAAATAAATTTCTGTTCTGCAGAATTTCAAACAAGATAATAATGTCATGCATTCTATAGAGTACATGTAAATATTTACTGCTACTAAAATTGCATACTTGACTTTATTGCTCATGCAAAGTTGGCTAAACGGGCTATAATTATTATTGATATGAATTAATAATTTCATGTTTCTGTTAATAATCATAAATTTACAGGATGGTCCAAGAGCAATAGAATTTGTGCGGCAGTGACAGAATTGTGGCTGATGTTTCACTTACAAAAGTGGTTAAAGCCAGTGGATCATTAGTGTGTTATACATTGTTCTGTTGAAACTGAGAGTTCGAAAGGACAGAACCAAAGGAATAAACAAATGGACATGTTAATTTAGAGGAGAGAGAGTGTGTGTGAGAGAGAGAGAGAGAGACTATTGATTAAATGCCATATTTGTATGTTTTACTTTGTTTTCATCTTATATTGTGACTGTATTGTTTAGTAGTATGTTGTTGAAATTTCAATTTTAGAAGGAAATTGAAAATTCATTCTCTTAGCTTATTATTACGAAATAGAATTTTTTATCTTTTCTTTATGACTTGAATGTTATTCATGCATTTGTGGGATATTGCAAGAGCAAGGCAGCAAATATGTATGTAGAAATCCTATTAAAATATAACAGAAAATACAATGTATACTAAGATCAATTATGTAGTGAGTTTATTATTTTTT
>NW_026924974.1:0-25758 GCF_032062105.1 Saccostrea cuccullata
TAAAAATACTAACAAGCAGGAAATTTAATATTTGCGGGAATAAAAATCATAATTAATCATACAGTGTACATTGTATAATTCTATGAAAAATTATAAGGGTAAATTGAAAATTACTTTATTCTGTTATAAGATTCGAAAACAGTATTTTTTCATTCAAACAAAAATCAGTAATTAATAAAGCGGATAGGTAGACAGTCATACTAATTTCACGTATGCTGGTGAACGGATCAACATTTAACACGTAAGTGTTGTGTTTGTAAAACAATTTATAATAAAACTTCTGTTACTAGAAGTTCTGATACCCATTAGAGATGCGAGGTTATTACCTATACTACTTTCCAAGAAATCAAACGGTCGCGATTTTCAGCTAATTGACCAAATTGCGAACTTTTCAGACAGCGATTTTGACCTGCTGTACAGAATAAGAAACAAACTGGTCGAAACCAAAAAATGTCAATGTTGTGTGTCACATGCTATCTGAAAAGATGTAAGGAAAAAATATTATAATATTTCTATCAGATACATTGTATGTGCAATATTTTCTTACAAACACGCGTTAAATTTGCCGCCATGTGCTCCTTTGTTCATACGTAGAGCATGCGCTTCCGTATCTATTCAGCATAAGTAAGGGAACTTGACGATTGAAAAGTTTAAAATCTTCACGTTTATCATAAAGCTTAGTTGTTAGATAACCATTAAAGTCTTTTTTTAGTAAAATATACAAATACAAAACAGTGTCAGACTCTGTGGTATCTTTTATCTCAAGCTCACCAGGATATATCGTATCGACATTAGAATGGAATGACGCATATGGAGATAACGCACAGTATTCAAGATCAAAAGTCCGTAAAACAATTCAAAGTAGGAGCAGTGGGATCAGTTGCCATGGAGGAGTGAGCATCCCCTGCTAACCGGTCACACCCGCTGTGTGCTCCTTGTCATGATTGCGAAATAACGGGAAAATCTGTCGTCAATTCAGTATATAAATAATGGACTAACAATAAGTATGAAAAACGTCAGTCAGCACTTGACTTAATGATAAATTGTATTTGCTGACAAGAACATTGTATCGACCATAGAACCTACGAAATGATGACTTTAATCGAGACTGTTGAAATTCTTTTTTTTTTCAAAACGTGTTTATCGATAATTTACCTCGTTTTAAAAATTGTTCATACGTAGAGCATGCTCTTGCGTATAGAATCAACTGATATATAAAACTGCAAGTGAAAGTATATTGCTGCATGAGTAAGGGAAGTTGACGACAGAAAAGTTAAAGTCATAAAGTTTAGCATAGAGCTTGGTTGTTAGATAACCATGAACGTCTTTTTCAAGTAAAATATCCAAATATGAAACAGATGTGTCAAATTCTGTGGTAGCTTTTATCTCAAGCTCACCAGGATATATCGTATCGACATAAAAAAATGGAAATTACCATTGTTAATTGACAGTACGCCGTCGATATATCTAAATTTTGAGTTGAAGGCCACAGCGTTTTCGTCTTTTCCTGTAAAAGAATTTGAACAAATTCTGCTTCATATGAATACAAAAATAGGTATGCTAGTAACGGGGCGCAGTTGGTACCCATGGGAATTCCAATAGGTTGTTGGAAAACCTGGTCTCCAAAAATCACATAGATATTGTCAATCAGAAACTCGAGCATCTTTTTGATGTCAACTTCAGAGTACCTGTGTGTACAACCAGATTGTTTTATAACATAGTAATTTTGCAAATGACCAACAGGTGCATTTTTATGGCCGAAAGAGAAAATCAGTAATAAAAATGTGGAATCAAATTAAAAGGTGTAATTTTATTTTGGTAAAGAGAAGCATGGGGTCCATTCATGTTTTAGTTTTCGTGTATTTCAAGAGATCCAGAAATACATGTACATACACCCAAATGAAGGATTAGCAATGGTAATTTTAATGTTCAAATTACACGGAAAGTTAAACCTGTCAGATTTTCTGAAATTCCAAACACCGGGCCCCAGGGAAATGCACCTGACAACACAGCTGCAAGTAAACTAAGAGAATTAAATGAGATTATAAAGAAAGTATGCAGAGCTTTTTCATCACCCATGTAGGCTACACCTCAGCCATTGTGAAATCTTTCTATTCCCAAAACGTATAAAACAATCAAAGGAAGTTTCTACAAAATTAGATATGTCGTGGGAAATTGCATTCTTCGGTATCTCTAGGGTATCCTTAATGATGAGTATGCTGAGGATTTCTGTTTATGGGTACAAAGACATAAGACATGTGTAAAAGGTAACAGAAAATGACTTGAGGGATTGAAACTAGTAAAATTTTGTATTAGTACATTCCACGGTTTTAGATGACATGCAGTTTGCATTATTTATTGAATGACTCTAGTACACACTAAATTCTTTCCGATTTTTTGTCCAGTCATGATAAGAGCGCACGACAGTGGGACCAGTCGATAGGGGGTGCTCACTCTTCTATGGCACCTGATTCCACCTCTGATGATTTTGGAGGTCCTTGTTTGTTCTGTTCCCGATATGTAATGTTTAAACGGACTTCAAGCTTGAATTTTGTTCCTTATTTACATATTTCACGAGGAATTGTAGTAAAAAAAATAAGGCGTAAGCCGCGATATGAAGGGAAATTTTAAATAACAATAGAGCTGTGAATTAAATTCCATCGTTTTCCCATGGTTTGGTTGTTGGAAACTTATTCTAGTATCTCTCTTTTTATTTAAAAAAAATGAATATTGAAAAAGAATCGATTACATTTCCATGTTTACAATCGACTTCTTATTCTCCTCGTATTTAAATACCAGCATTGTAAATTTAATCAAAATATAAATATACATCTGATAGTCACTTGTGTGATATTTCTTAGTCTCGTGGACATCAAGTGATACCAACTTGACATATACGCTATATACACCGTCTTCTTTCGCCAGACTAAGATTGTATTGAAAACAAATTTTCAATTTCTTCTTTGATATTAGCTTTCAATAATTGAAAGGATTTTATGATTGCTTCACTGAAATATGTGAATGGATTGGTTTTTGCGCTTAATTAAAGGATTTGTCATGAGGCACCACATTGCAAGCTTGATTTGTATTTTACCCAGCCCTGTGCATAATTACATTAAGACGATCAGGCCCCTTGGGCTTCTTTGGTATTCTCAACTTCAGTAATTTTGCTTTTCCAAAGGAAATTGAATAAAGCCCATAAAATTTCTCTATCTGGACAGAAAGCTACAGCTAGCCTCTGGCAACTTTTTTTGTGTAGCCTTTTTTCTCTCTCGCTTTTTTTTCTGGGAAAGCCATACAAGGATAATTAACGAAAATGAATATCTTGACCAGTATTTTGTAAACCTCCCTTGATTGACCTCTTTGAACGACCCAATATTTTGTTTGTTTTTATTTTTTTTTGTTGTTTAACGTTCCTCTCGAGAATTTTTCACTTATATGGAGACGCCATCACTTGCCGTGGAAGAATGCAAAATACCTTAATCGGCACTGAGAGTCATTAAGCAGCAAAGGATCTTTTTCGTGCGAAGAACTACTCCGAAGGACCGCACTTCCCGCAGTGGATTTGAACCCGACGTAATTTTCTATTTATGATTTGGGTAAAAACTTTGGTGTGGACAAGATAACTTCTACCGACATTTTTTACATATGCAAGCTATATTTTTTAGAAGAAAAAAAGAATTATTTTTTTTATAAATACATGTATGTTTTACTTCTATAAAGAAGTATATGCGGTATTAACCAACATTTGCCCCCCAAAATCAAACTTTGATGGAGTAATATTTAATTAAGTCCTTAAACAGGGGAGTATATGCTGACTTCAAAGCACGGAATAATTTCATAAGTAATGACGTCATATGTACGTAATGACGTCACAAATGTGACGTAAATTTCAGTTTTTTATGAATTTTGCAGAAAAATGTACATATTTCGTCGATATTTTAAATGAAAGTCACCGAGCGCATGTGTGTTCAGGATTAATATTTTGATATAATGTGTAGAATGATAATATCAATGAAATATGTCAATATTGTTCCTGAACACACATGCGCTCTATAAATTCTAAAGCTTAAATTGTTGAAATTTTGTCCATTTTGTCCTCTTTCTGAAAAAGGATATAAAATCGGACTAGTTTGTGACGTCATAAAAACAGAAATTGTGAATACACTGCTCTGGAACTATAATATTTTCTGTTAACTTATATTTCTCGTACAATTTATTGAATTCAGCACATTTCAGGAAGTTTTCAAAATTTGACTTTTGTGGGGGCAAACATATGCAATATACCGCATATAGTTCTTTGAAAAAAAAAATCATATTGTATAACCTGTGTGGTGTACCTCACAACGACCTACAACATTAATGTATTAATCCGCTTGATGTTAATGAACAAATTCGGAGACATTTTTGAAGGAGAAATTGACTTATCTTCTAACTTTAATGATGGCGTACAAGAAATGTTTTGCAAAGAGTTTCACTGTCCTTATATTTCTATAACTTTTTTTTTTAAAATTAAGAGCAAAACTAAACAATTTATCTTTAGAACAACGTTAAAACTGTTTTTGGCAAAACTTTAACCTTCGCCATAACTTTTGAACCGTGAGGGATACAGACTTCATATTTGGTATGCATACTCCACTAATTAAGCTCTTTCAAATGACATCAAGCTCAATGACCTTGTGACCTTGACTGTGGCCTATCTGCTAAAAATAGCTTTTTCGAACTTCGCCATAACTTTTGAACCATAGGAGATAGAGACTTCATATTCAATATGCATACTCCAATATTTAAGTTCTTTCAAATGACACAAACGTCAATGACCTTGTGACCTTGACTGTGACCTATATGCTAAAAATAGCTTTTTTCGAACTTTTTTGCCGCCAGGCGCATAGTGTTTCACAAACACATTTTGTCAGTAGATTTTACTTATGAAAGTAAATTCAAGTAAAGTGCATTTTCGCTTCCCAAACACCTCTCTAAAATGTGATGTCATTAACTTCGTATTTATTAATTTAAGCATGGAATTTACATCGCATTAAAAAAAGGACAACCTGGTTCGTGTTTGATCTCTCATTTTAAGCCCACGATTTGAGTTGAAACAAGAACATGCTACACATAAATCGAAAAAGTAAACCGACACATTGAATAAATCTTAAAGACAGATGTTGCAGGCAATATTGTCAAATATATATCCCTCTTTGTTCGACTTTTTTTAATTGGTTCGTCAGTACAAGACTTCGGGAGGAAGATTGCACCATATACCTCCATCAGCCGCCATCTCTCAAAAAATGTTTGATTGCCCTTTCGCGGCCGACTGTCTAAAATGGCCCGACTCTTAACTTTTTATCCTCCAGGAAACATTTCTTGGTTTGCATTCCGAAAAATGGATTGTGAAAATTCAGCATTGATTATGAAATTTTTGCAAAAAAAAAAATTCCCCACCTACTTAGCTACCTGAATTGGGAGGGGACAGACAATTGTTTTAGTTTAACGCGAAATAAGATAAAAAAATGTTTTTTTGTTTTTTTTTTAATCTTATTTTTGTTACATTGAGTGTTGCAAAAGTAAAAAAAAAAATAAAAACCCCGTTATCACTAATGCAATGGTACTGGCCATTTTTTTCGGTTCTTAAAGATTACTTAAATTTTTGTTTTATATTTTCCCCTAATACATATAGGGTTTTTTTCGGGGGGGGGGGGGAGGCTTTAATTCTAGATTTATGTGGTAAGGTATACAAACTCGGAATAATCACAACATGCACCCCTCTTAAGTCTTAATTGGTTTAGTTACAGGGAAATTTACTTACAAGAAAATTGCTCCTTAAAATTAAAGAACGATCGGAGAAAATACACTTGTTAACCCTTGGGAAGGCAATAGAATCGATCAGTGTTATCTATAACATCTGATGATTCTTCTAACAGCTTAACAATTTATGGACCTAATACAATAAAGTACTACTCAGTATCAGCTTTCTTCCTTGAGGGCATAAGAATGCAGTAATAGAGAGTTTATTGGTGTTCGAAGTCATGTGGCTTAATGTTGACTAGCACACAATAAAAAAGATTGTAAGAAGATTTTATACACAAGTAGATTTGCAGCATAGTATCAATACAATTTGGTTTGAATATTATCTTAAAGACGAGTAATATTTTTATAGTGAGATATATTTGTCTCCTATGTGAAAATTAACAGAAGTGAAGGCAACACTTCAGACTACTGTACAATGATATTTTTGAGAACTGGTGTAAATCAGCTGCGGATATAAGTTTTGAAAATTCCAAGGAACTTTAAAAAAAAAATGAAATCACGGAATTTTACCCAAATCAATATTGTCAAAACTTTAGAATTTCTCAACACTCTATACAACCATTCCCATGACAAATTAAAATCCAGTCATATTAACATCATTTATAGCTTAGATCGTAAATTAATGAACCTTGTCATTGATCATTTGCAAAATTGTTGCATAACATTTTGTATACTATATATATCACTTCAAAGTTGCTTGAATTCCTGATTCTTATCGTGCCCCTGTTTTCAACAGATCTAATTTTCTATTATATGAAGCAGAATTTATTCAGATTTATGAAAGAAGAAGTCTCTTGTTATGGCTTCAGTGAGATACATTTAGGTATTTTGACGACGTTTTATCAATTGCCAATATTTATTTTCATCCATACCTTTGATTCAGTACATCCATTTGATGAAACAAAAAATACCACGGAGTCTGACACATAGGTTTCATATTTTGGTTTTTAACTAGAAAAGAACGTTAATGGAAACCTAACAACAAAACTATTTTACAGTTGAAGACTTTCATTTTTAATGGTCATCTTCACTTATTTGTATTGCAATATACCCTTGCAAATGGGGTTTATAAATGTCTCAGCTGATTTGATGCACAGGAGAATTGCTCTACTCCAGTTTCATTTGTGTTTATATAACGTTACACTTTGTAAATATAAATCTTATAACATTTATCTGAGAGTCAATCTAGACAAAAAGTGAAGCATTTTTAAAGCAATATGAGCTGAACTTTGATGTCGAAATTTTTTGTTGTGGAATGGTAAATCAGAACTGCATACAGGGAAATTTTCGCCTCCGTTTCATTTTCGCCCATTCCGCCCTTGTCAGAAGTTGGCGAATTTAAAACGGGTGAATACAAAGAAATTCTTAAACAGAAGTGGAAATGGGCGAATTTAAAACGGAGCATTTTTAAGCAAGTGTAAAAGGGCGAAAATAACACGGGGCGAAAATAATCCTGTATTCAGTATTTCAATGACAGATAAAAATAATGTTAATAAACCCATGTTTTTAGCTCTACTGGTCAGAGACCAGAAGAGCTTATGCGATAGTAATGCGTCCGTCGTCCGTCCGTCTGTCTGTCTGTCTGTCTGTCTGTAAGCAATTTTTCAAAATGCTACTCCTCCTACAGTTTTGGTCCGATTTCAATATAACTTGTCACACAAGTAGACTACACTAAGATACATAATTCTGTGCATCGGTTTTTGATTTCGATGAACGGTGTTGCCGTGGTTACTAAAAATAGAAATTTCTGTGAAATTCTTTCAAAATGCTACTCCTCGTACAGTTTTGGTCTGATTTCAATATAACTTGGCACAAAAGTAGACTACACTAAGATACATAATTCTGTGCATCGGTTTTTGATTTCGATGAACGGTGTTGCCGTGGTTACTAAAAATAGAAATTTCTTTGAAATTCTTTCAAAATGCTTTTTCAGTTTTGGTCCAATTTCAATATTACTGGGCACACAAGTAGACTACACTAAAATACATAATTCTGTGCATCGGTTTTTGATTTCGATGAACGGTGTTGCCGTGGTTACTAAAAATAGAAATTTCTTTGAAATTCTTTCAAAATGCTACTCCTCCTACAGATTTGGTCCGATTTCAGTATAACTTGGCACACAAGTAGACTACACTAAGATACATAATTCTGTGCATCGGTTTTTGATTTCGATAAACGGTGTTGCCGTGGTTACTAAAAATAAAAATTTCTGTGAAATTCTTTCAAAATGCTACTCCTCCTACAGTTTTGGTCTGATTTTGATATAACTTGGCAAATAAGTAGACTACTCTAAGATACATAATTCTGTGCATCGGTTTTTGATTTCAATGAACAATGTTGTCATGGTTACTAAAAATAGAAATTTCTGTGAAATTCTTTCAAAATGCTACTCCTCCTGCAGTTTTGGTCTGATTTCAGTATAACTTGGCACACAAGTAGACTATACTAAGATACATAATTCTGTGCATTGGTTTTTATTTTGATGAGTGGCAAGGATCATTTTTCTATTTATTGCTGATTTAAAGTCTCAAGTCCCAACTGCTACTTTTCTCTTCCTTTGTTTTAAGTATAAACCAGTAGAGCTACAGTCTCGACAGAGACTTCTGGTTCATATTTGCGGTTGAGGAACTATTTATAAAGTTCTATTGGATCAAAATTACATTATTGTCGTCCTGTTCAATAATGATTTCTTATTTAAAACTGCATGTATATTGGATTGTTTAGAAGTCTTCATTGACAATCATGGTTGGATTTTTAGTCAACCTGCCGATTGCTCTCTCCGATACCTGTCTAGGATCAATACGATAAGAAATCACCAGCTCATCATATTCTTCATGTATATCATTCCCAGATTCTGTCAATAATCATGATCAAGAACAGAGAAATCAAAGTTAGCAGTGAAAAATAATCCTCAAACCTTATCACTGTATGCACAAATATATGAAATCAATGGCTCTGAAATCTCTCAACCAGACATATATATGGCCTCTAATTTAGTTATCATATTGTGTTACTATGAATAAACAGCAAAATCACATCTTTTATCAATAAAACAAGGGACAAGAATTCCAATGTAACGACTTTATTTCGTATTTTTCATATTGGAATTTCCTCTTCAGATCTTGGCTCGGAAAACGGGCTGCTCCCTGAAATGCTGTTATGTTCATTAAGTCTGGTTCAAGAATGTTTGGGATTTTATCCGTACAAGTATTGCTCAAATACCTTGAGAAATGAAAATGGTTTGACTCCCTGGTTTAGGACACACATAAGAAGTATACATAACACCTGTTCATACGACAGGATTGTCAAAAATCTTGATAATTTCTGAAACTTGACAAAAGGTGCATGATTTGTTTGCAAAAGCTAAAACTGACCTGTAAATTCAAATATGAAATTCCCCCTTTAATTCTATAAGAACTTTGTACACATAGTCAGAGCATATTTTCAATTGATTAAACCAATAACTTCTTTTACTAAGTCTCAGAAAACAATTAAATTGCTGTGTACTGATTTCAGTTGCATTTATTTCTGGAAAGCTTTAAGAATAGCTGTTTGAAAAATATAGTTCTCTATGAATGCAATAAAAATAGAGTATAAATCATACTATGTCACGAAATTTGTTTTGATGTAGATAATAAACGGGAACATTTTTCCATTACTTTCTTATCGATACGAAATGGTGCAGAAATCCTTGTTTTATCGTGTGGATTGCGTGCTCAGCTTCCTAAGCCCATTTGAGACGGTCATGACGGTGATATTGCTGAACGTATTCGTTTGCTGATATACTTTAATGACCATACAGTTTATTTATGATGAGAAATTAATTGATGAGACTCCTTCTGACGTGAACAAATTGAGTAACGAAATCATGCTAGCCTTCATTGATCACAACTTAACACGAAATTATAAAACTCAGACCTGAGATGGTATGGTTAATTCCGTTATTGAGAATCTGTCGACCCGAGCATCTGTTGCACGGAGAAGACGAAGGATTGCTCGGTCAATTATATCTTTGGTCGGAATATCAAGCTTTATGAAACGAAATTTTTATTCATCATGTTGACTGTTTCATAATCTGAAGAGGATATAAATCCATAAAAAAAATATATATCGAACAACCAGAGCGCACTTGAGAGAAATGAGAAAGGAATAGAAATTGTGATGAATTAATATAAAAGAAGCGGAATATTGAATTATTATATCTTTTTTGAGTAGCATTATCGGTTAAATGAAAGTGCTTTTAATTTTTCTTCCTGTAGGTTTTATGATGTTCTAACAGGTAAAAGTGTTGTGCGCTGCTGGTAAGATAACGTTAAATCTGTTTTGACGATATGTGATAATGCGCTTCAGATACAGTAGTAGTACAATTTGATGACTTCTGATGGTGCACCTTCTGGCTTTATGATGTATGTTTGAAGTGCATTAGTATCCAATCAGCAGATGCCATTATGTTTAACGTTAATCCTTGCTCTAAGTGAAACATTTATCGTGTCTCGATCAGCTTCCGCAGAAATTAACTTAAAATCGGATCTTTTAACTCTTATTGAAGCGTTCGAGTAAGTCTTAAGCATTTTTAAAAGAAGTTTGTATTTGTAGGATTTTTTCTTCTAGTTACTGGTAAGTTACTTTCCGGACAGGAATATTCTTTGCACAATGATTATTTAAAAGTCTTATTTGCAAGAATAATCGATCCTTAAGGAAAATTGTCGATCTAATTGCGATCTTATTCCACTCTTTTTTTCAACCTAGCATCAGCTATACAGATAGACTTTGATTAATAATTTTATAATTAACAACATTCCCTAGAGAAAACTTTTACACCTTAAGCAAAGCATAATGAAGGAAAATGCTCGTTGGAAAATGATTTCGTTTTTCATTAAAAAGAGTTTGAGGCATCTTCTCAGCTTAATGACTCGGGCTAGTTTGTTCGGAAATAAAACTTCGGAATTCCAATTTTGAGTGACGGATGTTTCTCTGAGAGAAATAAGACAGGGTGTAAGTTCGATGAAGGAGGACCACCCTTTGGTTTATTAGGCCGACTCTCCGTCAATAAACAGTTTACTTCGTTAGGACAGCGTATTTACTCAGAACCGAATAGCACAAAAGAGATTGGACTATTTTACATAAACAATATATACAGACACGTACTGCATATATATTTTACTTATACGTGTTCTCATTGTCTTGTAGATGGCGAGTCGTCTTGGGAGAGGATGGATACATCTACTGCTAGTTCGCTTGGTCAACTGAACTTATCTGACAGTGGACTTTATATCTACAATCTGTCAGAGACTTCTGTAAACTCAACAGCTATGGAGAACGTCACTAGCATACTTAGCTCGCCTGGAGAATCCCTAGTACCACCTGTATCCTTGGGAACAATCATAACTCTGAGCATTTTATTTTTCATTATTGGTGTACTAGGCATTGTGGGAAATTCCCTGGTAATAACGGTCATCTTAATAGACAGGAAAATGAGACAATCTGTGACCAATGTCTTTATTATGAACCTGGCAATAGCTGACCTCTTCATTATGGTTTTCTTCGTCCCTGATATAATTCAGTTTATTCTCAATCGAGGCTGGATGATTGGAGTCGGGATGTGTAAATTCAATAGATACATACAGGTGACGTGCCTGTACGTTTCTGTTCTTTCTCTGGTGTCTGTCTGCATAGAAAGGTAAGCCTCTACACATAAATCACGCTAAATACCCCTCTTTGTTTTTATTTCATTTATTTCTCGAATGAGCTTGAAATATATTCACCCAGGCTGTGTAAATGTATCGAGGGAAATGTCGGAAGTTGAGGTGGAAATTGAAAAGTAATTTGTTTATGGCATTCATATCTGGTGGTAATGGCAAAAGATAAACATTTGCTTTGTAATACACCAGGAGTTGATTAATTTCCAATATCAATAAACAACGCTGTCATGTTGTACATCGCTAATATACAAATTTTATGCACCAATTGAGCGATTCTTTCAATGTTTTAGGATATATTTATATATGTATGCGATATAAAGAAATCACTTTAACGTATTCTTATAAAAAAGATATTTATATAATATATAAGAATTAGACTAAAATTTAATGAATTTTAAAGAATTAATTTTAAACTTTTTATATACGTTTACTGATAGGACTTTAAAAAAATTACTTGAGGAATGGAACAAACTTGTAAATCACGTTGGATATAGTGTAATAAACACTAAGTACTAGTGAGCATATCGACCTTTATTTGTTATATTACATACTCTCTCAATCCTTATTAAAATAGATATAATTAATTTTACACTATAATATTGAGAAAGTGTCAGCCAAAGAGGATCATAGTTCTGTTGACTTTCTTGAAAGTTAAATAAAGAAATAAGAAGCCCATTACCTTGACTGAGAGTTTCACTAATTGAGTTCAGTTTACCCCCGAGTGGGCTTACAATGGGAATTCTCAAAGGAAGATCGAACTATCCATTTATAATGTTTATTTTTAAAGAGAGAGTCTAACCTTCTAATAGGATGACATGCAAGTCTTTTTCTTTAAATTCAATTAAGTGCCGAGTTTTAAAAAAAATTCACAATCAATTCAATGGACTGTATTCTATTCTAATACACGGGGACTCTGTGAGTTTATTTACTCCTTGCTAGAAATATCTAACCAAGAAAATGAGTTTATTTCAATTGATCACATATTGCATTGACAGAATCTTTTATGTTTAGTTCAATTCTAATGTGTTCCGTATTTTCACTTGAGAACGGTATTTCTTCATCATAAATTGGAGACCCAAATACATTTGTACACACTAGTTACCTTGACAAAATTTAAGGTTAAATCTTTTTTCTCCTTTTTAAAAAACCCTTTCTTCTTATATTAAGCAACATTTTGCAATCTTTAAAAGAAGGACATAAAAAGTGGGATGTGAATATTAAGGTGACAAAACATTAATGTAATTGTAACAATAATTGGAACTCATGTTTATACTTCGACTTCTTAGAATATTATCGTCTTCGCCTTGGCGTTTGACCTCAGATTTGTCAGCTTTAGCGTCTCCATCCCATTAGTCCATTGTTTTAATCAATGTTTAAAATTTATGTGATGAAGAAATAATCAATGGAGATACTAGAAATGATTCAATTCCAAAGAAATAAAATCTAAGTTTTCATTTATAAATTGACACTTCATGCCCTTTGATTAGAATCATAATATTCTACAAAGGTTTTAAAATGGTTGATGAAAATAGTATGAAACTCATTTTGATACTATGTCTAAAGAAGTTTTGCACGAAATCATCCCTTACACTGTGTCTACGACGGTTCTTTATTATAAAATTATATATACATGCATATTCTTTTTCAAATTGAATATTTAAGAAACTGTAGATTTACAGTAAAGTAGGGCAAAATATAATTGGAATAAATATTTTATGAAAATGTTTTCCTTTCCTTAATTTTTTTAAAATGAGGTTTACTTGCTAATTGAGTTTTATACTAGTACTAGTAATATGTATCTCTATGAAGAACTCCTTAATTGTTAATTCGTTAAAAAAAGTAATGACTTTCTTTCGTGCCATTAAGAGTTACAGTTTTCGTCTTTGTACGGAAGTGCGAAGGTTCTAAAAGCAACATGAAACACCTTAAGTGATTATTCTTTAGCCAAAATTGACCAAGCGTGTTCGAGTTGACGACCGGAAGCACAGATTATCGGTTCGTATAAATGTTTTTGATTGTGAATGGTAGGCTTTATATTACATTGCATCAACTAAGCAGCATCTTATGTGATACCAAAATTAAATATTGTATCGCTGTTAATGTGCTCCTAATTACAAAAATTAATCGATTTTTTTCTCTTTCAAACGGCCATTTTGACATCTGGTTATTAACAGTTCCTCGATTTTAACATCTCTCATTAAAAGAAAATCGCGGGCGGGTTTTACACCGGAAGTAACACTTTTTATCTGTTTTGCAATTGGGGAAAGTAGGTTTAGAAACCACTCGATGTTTTCGCTTCTCGATCAGTACGAACCACAAAAAGGACTGTAATAAGTGTAATCAGTTAGTAAAATGGTTAAGATTTAAATATTATTCAACCTGTACAACATTATTCGACGTGAATTAAAATGCTGATCTTCTTTGGCAGAGAGTTTTTGTATTTACCAGAGAGGAACGTTTTGGTATCACTGTCTTTAGAGGACGCCTTTGCTATTGAATCCATGTTATAACTGAAAAGAAAAAAGACTACTGCGTTTGAACAATGTAATGATCATCAATCTTTTAAGTTAAAAATGTGAATAGGGTCTTTTCTTTTTGTTTTTAAGATAAGACAGGAATAAAGTATGCCTTTGGTGTGTGATGAAATGTATTTTTTTATTACACACATCTGTGTCGTCATTCTTGTATTCTCGAAGTCCATATTTTCACTGTATGGGATCAATAATAATAATGCACGCTGTTACTGGAGTGAAACTGTTTTTTGTCTTTGGCCTTCTTATTGAACTTATCTTTTGAATAGTTTAGAGAAGTTATAAGACCAGAAAAAGAGGATTTCAAACAGTGTGATATTTTTTTCATACAGTGCTGTATATTTGGCATAAATCCATTACGTAATACTTTTTTGACATAAAATGCATTTATTTTCTGTTCAGTTGGGGTTAAACAGGCCTTATCTTTTTTTCTTCACTTTTGCATTATTTTGGGCATATTTTGCATAATGTTGGTATAAATAATTTCAGTCGTTTTTGATAGGAGAATTTACATTAGAATCTTTTAAAGAGAAAAAAGTGCGATTCATGATTTAAGGTAAAAAGGCACAGTACGTATTTGAATGGTTTTACCATATTAATGTGAATATCATTTTCCAGGTCTTCCAGTAAACTGTTGGATTTGCTTTAAACAATAACTAAGATCCTTCATTTGTCGACCTTTTTATATTCCTATAAAGCAGAAACTCATTCAGAACTTATAAAACAGTACAAGAAAATTTATGCCTTCATCATTTTAGAGGGTCGTTCAACAAGGTGTGCAATATATACAGTATATCATAATTACAGTTGTAATGTAGAAGTAAATTTTTATTTTTGGGCGGTTGAAAAAAGATATTAAAGAGCTCCTAATCACAGTAAATCCCATGATTTTTCCTATTGTCATCGCAAAGAAATTCACTTCCACCGAGCTGAAAACTGTACATAAATGATCTCTGCCAAATAAATGAAAATGAAGAACTGATATTAAAAATATGATTTTTACATTTGGAAAAAATAATTTTTATCGCTGTGTAGTTTTCAGATGAATCAGAAGGAAAAGATGAGAGTTAAAATATAAAAGTCAATCTGGTCGATTGGAATTTGTAGGCACATCAAAAAATATCGATGCTATTTGCCACACGATATCTGAAAAATGCTAGATTGCCATTGAAAGAAATCGTTAAGACACTAAACACTTCATCATTTCAACATTTTATTGAATTCTGACATAGCAAAAAAATATTAAAATATTTCTATCAGATAGGTTCCCTGTTTCCCTACATTTCTTGGTGAATAAACGCGTTCAACGTGTCCCAGTGGTCTATTAAAAACAAATAATTTAATAAAATAGAACATTTGGTAACCCTGTTTGATGGATGACAAAACAAGGTGAACTTTTAACAGAGCCGAAATATTAGACCGGTAATGAAAACATGTAATAAAAGAAAAGGGTGTCATTTTATTATGCTAAAGAGAAGCAATGGCTCCAAACATGTTTGTTTTTTTTTTTTTTAAAGTTTTCATGTACTAGTATTTCAATGAGTCCAGTAAAACATTTACATGCATCCAAATGAAGAACTAGCAATGGTAACTTTTATGTTCAAATTGCACTAAGGAAAGCTTAACAGATCGTCCTAATACCGGTCCCTAGGGTACTTAGTAACTTTCCTTTTAACTAACACATAAGCTGCAAATAGGCTTTGAGAAATAAATAAGATTTTGAAGAAAAGAAAGTATACAGAGCTTTTCCATCACTCATATTCGCTAGATCTCATTCATTTTCGAGATCGTTTTATTTCCATATCTCATGAAAGATTGTTCAATGCAATATATGGAGATACCGGAGAGTATTCAAAGCTCAAAAGTCCATAAAACAATACAAAATAGGAGCAGAGCAAACATGGTCTTCCAAAACATCAGAGATAGGATCAGGTGCATTGGAGGAGTGAGCATCCCCCGCCGAACGGTCACAACCACCATGTGCTCCTTGTCATGATCAGGAAGTAACGGAAAATCCGTCGAAAATTTAGTGTGTATTACAATTAATTTGAAAAACTTCAGTCAACTTTTGACTTAGAGAAAAATTGTATTTGCTGTCAATATCGACCATAGAACTTACGAAGTGATGACTTTAAACGAGACTGCTGATATTCTTCTTTCAACAACTTGTTTGTCAATAACTTACCTCTTTTTAGAAATTGTTGCATATTGAATCAACGGAGAGATGTAAACCACGTATGCACGTGAAGAAGGTATATTGCTTCATAAGTAAGGGAAGTTGACGATTGAAAAGTTACCTCGTTTTTCATAAAGATTGGTTGTTAGATTATCTTTAACATCTTTTTCAAGTAAAATGTCTAAATAGATAAAACAGATTTGTCATGGGAAGTGATATTCATCAGTGTCTTTGGGACATCACTACAGATGAGTATTGCTGAGGTTTTATGGTCATGGGACCAAAGACCTAAAGCATTTGTAAAAGGTAACAGGGAATGCCTTGAGGGATTGAAACTAGTAAAAATATGCATTACGTACTTTTCTGATTTTAAGATGACATTTTTTAATTACTCGTATTTATTGAAAGACCCTCGTAATTTTTTGTGGAAAATATCTAACGTCTTGACTTATTGTTTTTCCTCAATCTTCTTCTAACAAAGAAAAGTTTGAAATGGAATCTTTAGACTAGAGATCACTTAAAGTTTCTCTTTTTAAGAATTTCATAATCATTGACATGCATTTGGATTTTGTGTGTACATTTGAGTTTGTTCTTAAAAACTTTATTTTAATCACTGATGTGGCTTACTCAAACGCTTTTTTAAAATTTATTTTTGCTGTGCGTGAATTTATTTACATCTTTAACATAAATGTGTTCTTTCTTGAAATAACACTGCATATGAAACAAGGCATTAAAAAGAAATCGTCCAGATTCCAAGTTACAGTGCCTGTTGCTGGCCATTCCTAAAGCAATACTAGTACCAAATGAAGGTTTTGTTGTAGGAAAAACACCTCAAGGTGTTATTATTCTTATCCTAAATTATTTTTTCTGTCTAATTTAAAATTATCATGTTTAAGATGTAATTATCTCAATATTGGGTTCTTTCCATGTGTAAAAAACTAATATATAAGCTGAGTAAGCGTACGCTTCTGCTGATTAAAGTGAAACTTAGTGAGGTGAGGTGCAAAGGGAAGAGTTATTCAGTTTATTTTATTAATTTTGTTATTTTTTCACCTCAGAGCAGGCTTAAACTTGGCACAAACTTTGCAAAAGTAATCTTTAATTTAAAGAAATTTCTTCTCAATCAAATTTCATATCTTTTGCCTCATATGTTAAGAAGTGTCATAAAATTTTTAGGTCACCTGAGTAACTCAGGTGACCTATTGCTATCCGTTTTCGTCCGTCGTCGTGTGTCGTGTGTCGTGCGTCGTGCGTCGTGCGTCGTGTGTTAACAATTGAACATTTTCAGCTTCTTCTCTGAAACCGCAGAACCAATTTCAACCAAATTTGGTATACAGCATCTATGGGTGAAGGGGAACAAAAATTGTGAATTTTATGGTCCCCGCCCCCCTGGGGCCTCAGGGGTGGGGCCAAAACCACTAAAATTATTGCAATCTTTAAAAATCTACTTCTTTACTCCTGGACATCAAGCAGGCAAACTGTTGGCATGAATGTAATGAACATTGAGTCCTCTACCAAAATTGTGAAATTCATGGCCCCAGGGTCAGGGGTTCTAGTGCTAGGGCGGGGCTATATAGATTATATAGTGAAAATGCATTAATTCTTTGAAAATCTTCTTCTCCGCTCCTGGGTATTAAATAAACTAACCAAACACATAGTTATGATAAGAAAGAGTGCCTCTACCAAAATTGTGAATTTTATGACCCCAGGGTCAGGGGTTCTGGTGTTAGGGCGGGGCTCTGTTGGTTATATAATGAAAATGCATTTATTCTTTGAAAATCTTCTTCTCTACTTCTGGGTATTAAATAAACTAATTAAGGACATAGTTGTGTTGATCAAGAGTGCCTTTTTCAGAATTTTGAATTTTGTGGCCCCAGGGTCAGGGGTTCTGGTGTTAGGGTGGGGCCCTATTGATTATATAGTGAAAATGCATTAATTCTTTGAAAATCTTCTTCTCTGCTCCTGGGTATTAAATAAACTATCCAAGTACATAGTTATGATGAGCAAGAGTGCCTCTTCCAAAATTGTGAATTTTATGACCCCAGGGTCAGGGGTTCTGGTGTTAGGGCGGGGCTCTATTGGTTATATAGTGAAAATGCATTAATTCTTTGAAAATCTTCTTCTCTGCTCCTGGGTATTAAATAAACTAACTAAGTACATAGTTATGATGAGCAAGAGTGCCTCTACCAAAATTGTGAATTTTATGGCCCCAGGGTCAGGGGTTCTGGTGTTAGGGCGGGGCTCTATTGGTTATATAGTGAAAATGCATTTATTCTTTGAAAATCTTCTTCTCTACTTCTGGGTATTAAATAAACTAACTAAGTACATAGTTATGTTGATCAAGAGTGCCTTTTTCAGAATTTTGAATTTTGTGGCCCCAGGGTCAGGGGTTCTGGTGTTAGGGTGGGGCCCTATTGATTATATAGTGAAAATGCATTAATTCTTTGAAAATCTTCTTCTCTGCTCCTGGGTATTAAATAAACTATCCAAGTACATAGTTATGATGAGCAAGAGTGCCTCTTCCAAAATTGTGAATTTTATGACCCCAGGGTCAGGGGTTCTGGTGTTAGGGCGGGGCTCTATTGGTTATATAGTGAAAATGCATTAATTCTTTGAAAATCTTCTTCTCTGCTCCTGGGTATTAAATAAACTAACTAAGTACATAGTTATGATGAGCAAGAGTGCTTCTTCCAAAATTGTGAATTTTATGACCCCAGGGTCAGGGGTTCTGGTGTTAGGGCGGGGCTCTATTGGTTATATAGTGAAAATGCATTTATTCTTTGAAAATCTTCTTCTCTACTTCTGGGTATTAAATAAACTAACTAAGTACATAGTTATGTTGATCAAGAGTGCCTTTTTCAGAATTTTGAATTTTGTGGCCCCAGGGTCAGGGGTTCTGGTGTTAGGGTGGGGCCCTATTGATTATATAGTGAAAATGCATTAATTCTTTGAAAATCTTCTTCTCTGCTCCTGGGTATTAAATAAACTATCTAAACACATAGTTATGATAAGTAAGAGTGCCTCTTCCAAAATTGTGAATTTTATGACCCCAGGGTCAGGGGTTCTGGTGTTAAGATGGGGCTCTATTGATTATATAGTGAAAATTCATTTATTCTTTGAAAATCTTTCCTTTGCTCCTGGGTTTTATGCCAATGATCCAAATATATATATATATGATGAAGAAAGTTGCATCTAGCAAAACGGTTTTTTTTATGCCCCCCCCCCCCCCAGGGTCGGGGGTGGGGGGGGGGTACAAAGTCTGAAAGTAAATTAATGCTTTGAAATCTGCTCTTTGGTATTAATTGACCATTGTATGATAAAATTTGCACAATTTTGAAATATGTGGCCCCAGGTTTAGTGGTTCCTTTGGGATGAGGTGCACAACTGGTTATAAAGTGGAAGTGCATTTTCTCTTATGTTACTCTAATCTTCCGCTGGATATTACGTATTACAAATAGAGTAAGCATGCTAAGTCTTTAATTATGATAAGCAATGGTGCCTCTTTCAAAATTGTGAATTGTGAATTTCATGGCCTCTGCTTTAAAACACGAACCAAATTTAATTGTTTGAAAGTTGTTGCACAATACTCAGGTGACCTATAAGGCCCGTGGGCCTCTTGTTATATAAAAGAAATCGTTAGTCTAAGATACACTTTGTACATCTGTGTACTGACAAAGGGTTCAATGTTCGAAATAGAATGACTCACGCAGACAAGTATAATAAAAAGATCAAAATGTGATCCCATTTTAAATAGCTAAATGCTATTTTCTTAAAAGTAGATTTATCTTGTATGCATAATCGAACATAACATTTCTACATCATGAATGAAAACATAGCACATTAACAAACTCCATAGTTCATTCCTTTTCAAAAATGCGAATTAAATAATTAAAAAATAGATCTTTCGCAAAACCTCATCTCAAATGGACAACTTAAAGGAAATGTTACAAATTGTTCAAAAATATTCTCATTCTTGTTTCTAATATAACGACGAGCGATTTGGTAATTCCCCAAACATTGGGTACACTTTTACACATTCATATTATATAATCTAAAAATCATGGAGAAAAAAAAATTAATCCATGATTAAGTAAAAAGAATTGTCCATCCAATTTTAGTTCTTTTTTTTTCTTTTTGAAACAAGTAAATGTTGGGTGTACAATTAGATTTGTTGGTTGTAAAGCTGCGAGGTTTTAATTAGGATTGTTCAAGGGCACAAGAACTTCTGTGGACAAAAATATTTAAAAAAAATAAAGATAATTTCCATACTCTTTACAGGCTTCGTTCGGATGACATCTTTCAAACAGAATTCGAACGAAATGTAAACAAAAAAAAGCTCACCCTATATATAATGTAAAGTCAGTGGTTCTTTTTCCTGCTGAGTCAATGATTTATTTGTACCCAATATGATGGATTCCAAAAGTTATTTGGATCGTGGATTGAATTTTTTTGCCATTATCTTTCCAAGGACATGTCTGCTAACTGTATTAGAATACGGGTTATCTTCTTTGGAAAAAGCTTTCCAAGGATACCAAACTTTTTTATGGTAGGTCTGTCCTCAAGGACAACTTAAACGATAAACCACTGAAAATGGACCTGACTTTTAAAAGCAAAACATGAGTCAGGCTGGTTTTATATCGCCGACTGCAGTTAAAAAATCTTAGGCATCGAAAAGATTTCGTCATCAAAACAAAAGGCTAAAATTCTGTATGCTCTCACATTTTCTTATCATTTTTAAGATTTTTATATACCTCAATAGTTTTTAAGTTATATTATTGATATCTTTAGGGGAGACTTTGATCTCCGAAAACCAGAAAGGAAGTTTAATTTATTCACTCAAAACCATGTAAATGGTACATGAGGTACAGAAACATATAAAACATATATACATATAATACAGTGGGTCAAGCAGAAGGTGATAACTAAGGAGAACAGACAATGCTATTAATTTTAGAAATAAATGTACATAATTTTTTTTTCAAAGAATCAACATAATTTTGGCATATGACTTCACAAAACTTGATAATATTTCGATTAGAGCTAAATTTTTGGTTAAAATAAACTTTCCTCAGTTGGTTTAAAGCACTACATTCTAAAATATAATGATATTCATCTCCTATCTGGTTACTACTGAAAAAGCTACAAACTTCTTTAAAGGAAATATATTCATCTCAGCCAGAATAGTATATTTTAATAGAACACTGAGATAACGAACAGCAACAAAACCATAATTAATTCAATTTTACAATGATTTGTATGCAACAGAAGCCTTGAACATATCGTTTTCTTAAATGTCGAATTCATTTTTTTTTTCAGAGTAAACTTTCTGTATTAATATATGAGGGAGATCTGTAAAATGATGTATTTTATGACGATAGATAGATACATGTAGGTCAGAGCAAATACTTTTAGAGTGGTACGATTTCCTAACATTCACTCCAATTACTCAAAAGCTAACATATTGATAATGACAACCTATTGTTTGAATCGCTGGAATGCCTAGGTTCCCAGTGTTATCCTTCCTGACGATGTGATGCTCTAGAGTATTGGCGGGAATTCACAGTAGGAAATAGTTCCACTCTAACTACAATGAACTCTGTGATAGTGTACCCCAGACAGCAATTCCTATTGAGTAATTAATGTTGATTTGCAACATTCTCTGACGATGAAACGCGGAGTTATGGCTGATTTTTTTAAAGAAAAGAAAATTCGGTCGTAATATGGAATGATGATTGTACACCCCATGTGCCAATATTTTGACTTGTGAGCATAAAAAGAACTTTAACTATATATATAAATATATTTAAAAATAATTATTGAGTCTTTTTTATGGAAGTGATTTGATTACTAAATGATTTTTATACATGTATAAGGTATAGAGAAAATAAGTAAAATCGATGTGGTCAGTTTTACTGCAAGGCAAAAAAAAAATGGAATTATTTTTTTCTTCATTTCTAGATAAATAGTAGCAAATTTCGTGTTTATTAACGAATACTAGTGAAAAAAGAGAAGAAAAAAAAAATAAAGCAAAATAAATAAAAAAGCTAATTTATTTTGAAATAAAAACGCAGTACACTCAAGTAATTTTCCTAACTCTGCACGCAAACAAATTATCGTTTTACAGATAAATATAAGGAACGAATCAAAGACAACTATGCACTGCATATCCTGTTAATAGAGGCAGTTCATGTGATTCGCCATTATAAACAACATGCAGTTCAATGTTTCCGAGACTTAATCTTTGTTTTTCACGGGTTTCCTCAGATGAATTTTGTTTGGTTCTCTTCGGTCAAATGGAGTGTCGTGAAATACTTGTCTGTAATTTTTCCTGGGGGTCTTAGAATAATCCCTTTTTCGGAAATGTAGATCTGTTGAAAACATTTCACGTTTGAAACAGCAGACTTTATTAATCATCAATACAAAAAATTATACATTTTTGAATGAAAATAACAGCAAATATATTTACCCAACACCTGCTGTATTATTATGTAACTTAGTGAACATCAAGTATACTTCATAGTGAGTGTATAAGTATATTTTTAAAAAAGATTTTTGAATAATCTAAAGAGTTAGTACTGCTTATTATTTTTATATCTGAAGTACTTGAGGCTTTTTTATTAAAAGATCCAGTTTTAGGAAATTTTAGGCAATCTTACCATGATGAAAAATCATTTCGTTATCTACGCAGCATAGGATGAGAGTTAACAGTGTGTACTGTTAAGGATTAAGTTGCAGAGTTGCGGAAACCCTTTTTAGGAAGATGAGAAAGAAAATCGAGAATTTATTGTGTGTTGAAATAGGAAGGTAACGAGCAGAAATCATTTTCAAAAGTATAATAAGATGTAAGAAATTGAGAGCAGGTTTGACATAGACCAATTAAAGAAACATCAGCGGTGGGATGAGTTACCATGAAGTTGGGATAAGTACATATTTTCACTTCGCATTGCCCTCAATCGTTTAACATCCACAGGATTTTTTACATACTTTTTCTCCATTCTGACAAAGTGTAAACATGGAATCTGTAGAAATCGAAAAGTAATCAATCTGACAGTTTAAACACGAAATCCGAAAATGTCGGAAAATAATCAATGTGGCAAAGTCTTTGACATAAGGAAATAAACAGGGTATGTATTCTCGAGAGGAGGTCTGACGAAACATGGAAACTTTAATTTCAGTGTAGCTCCCAGTTAGTATTAATTAAGTGACAATTCAAATCAAAAGATAAACAAGTAAAGATTTAACTTTGATATCCTTTTCATCTGCAAATTTTGATATCCTTTTCATCTGCATATCGAGTTTACATTTTTCGATTCAAGACGTAAGAGCACGTTATACGTATCAACAACTTCTAAAACGAGGCAAGCTATTGACAAACAAGTTGATGAAACAACGATGTCATTAATATTGTTTAAAGTCATAATTTCGTAAGTTTTGTTGTCGGTAAAATAACTTTGTAATCAAATATATCCTATCATTAATTAATCCGAGTACTGACTGATGTTTTAAATACTTATTTTTAGGTTATAATTTTACACACTTGATTGTCGACGGATTTTCCCGTTATTTACCGATCATGACACATGGCGGGTGTGACCGGTCGGCAGGGAAAGCTCACTTCCCCATGGCACCTGATCTCACTTCTTATTTTTTTTTTTTTTTTTTTTTTTGAGATCCGTGTTCGCTCTGCTCCCGATTTGCAGTGGTTAAATCGACTTTTAACTTGAATACTGTTCGTAAACTCCATTTGACAACAAGCTAAAATATCTCCACCCTTGGCCGAATTAAAAGTTCAGAAGAGCCTCAACACAATAACTGAAATTAATTCAACTGATCAGAAGAAGAATTTTTTTTTCATTTCTACAATTAATGAACATATTTACAAAGTAACAAAGCTAGAGATTTTGAACTTGCGGAGTGTTCTGAAACAGGAAGTAACTAAAGAAGAGTAGGTTAATTAATAACGAAGTCATGAATCATTGATGATTTTAGCGCAAGACAGCAGAGAGCGTAGAGTATTCAATGAAGATTTATATTTCGAAGTTTCCGACCCATCATTTGTTTAAAAAAATATGAAGAGATCAAAGTATCGGTAATATTTCTGATTGTCCTCTATTAATACACCAGTGATTTATAGGAACCTTTAATTTAAAAGAAAAATGTCACGAGTCTCATTTATTTTTCCGTTAATTGCTGGTAGAAGTAGCTTTAAGGGCTCTTAAAGGTCCATTTACTTTTAGTTTGTGCCATCCTCATTTATAGAAATAACTCAATGTATAGTATAAGTAATTCATGATAATCCCAGGAGATTTTTGATAAAATTTTCAAAAAACATTGAAAATAAAAATTTTGTTTTATTCTAGTCACTTTAGATTTTGATATCCTCAGATTGATTCATAGTGATCAAATGAAAAGACCTACTCAATAAAATATAGATAAAGAAAATGCCTACTCGATCAAATATAGAAAAGGTCTACTCGATAAAATATAGATAAAGAAAATGCCTACTCGATCAAATATAGGAAATGTATACTCGATAAAGTATAGATAAAGCATTTAATTAATATCATATCGGTAATATTTTCCTTTGTACGTTTTCAACAAAAGGCTAATTACTACAATATTAATACAATATTAATACCACTTTTTTGTTCCTTCTAAAGAGGATTATATTTTTGTACTTTTTGAGAGCAGGGGCATTCATCAAATACCACCATTTGATATTCACTTCTAATTTAAGTTACTTGTAATTAGACCAAATATATCATTTTTTAAATATCGCTTTGTTTACATTCTGCTGTTACTGTTCCTGCGAATTATAATATTTACATTTGCTGATGTCTTTTTTATATAACGATGATAATAAAATTGAAATTCAATTTTCAATGACATGCAGTTGGTCACATGATCAGATTTACTGCACGAGCCATTTGGAAAGTTTAGATTATGACATCACATGGCGTTGTAGATACGTTATGTTGCTTTGCCGCCTCGGGAAATAGTTCCTCCCTCGGGGAACCATACATTTGCTATTTCCCTCTTACCCATTCCATAACTGTATAAAATATCATATTTTAGAGTTTCATTGGAATAAGACATGAAGTCGTGATCAAATATACTATACAGAATTTGATCACGTGACCGACTTTATGTCACATCCCAATGAAACTCTAAAAATGATATCTTATTTCTTAAATAATTGTTTAAAATAATAAATGGATATACTCAGTATAGATATAATAAATAATTAAGTTAATAATTTTTTAAGAATAATAAATGTATATATTCAGTATCCAACTAAGAAACAACACTTGCTGTCTGATTCGCTAGATAACGTTAAGGTATGTACGTGGTCTCCTTGACATCCGCAGAATTGAGAAAAAGAGTTAAATAATCCAAAAACACAAATGGATGATTTGCTAGTAAGTATTTGACATAAAAATTCACAAATCTGAGACACAATCTTTAATTATTCTGATGATTATATATCCCACTTAACATGTGTTGGAGGTCTGTGTTTGCTCTTCCTCTTTTTTTTTTGATG
>NW_026924975.1:0-25750 GCF_032062105.1 Saccostrea cuccullata
CATCCATGTCTCTAGATTCTTCTGGCTAACCTCAGTAGATGAGTATTCTGGTGCAGATACTCGTAAATGGCCTTTTCCTTCTAGGTTTCTGCTCTCTGCACGATTATATGCCTCGAGTTCAACGGCTAGTCGGTTGGCTTCATTCAGGTTTTGAGGACGAGATTGTTTGATTCGGATCCTCATTTCTGAATCTACCAAGGCATTTATGAACGTATCTTTGGCCAGAGTTTCTCGCACATCGCAGGTGCTGACGCGTAGGCCAAATTACTTAATCGTCTAATGGCCTGACCTAACTCTGGTATTGACTCAGATGCTCTTTGCCTTCGTTCCTTAAGTTGAACACGATACAGATCTGTTTGGTTTGGAGGGAAAAACCTCTCCTCAAGGGATCTGACGAGGGTCTTATAGTGCTGTCCAGTATCGCTTGGCAAGTCACCTAACACTGATTGTGCTTGGCCACGCAGTGATACAGCTAGGTAAAGACCTTTCTTTTCTTCTGTCCAGCCGTTTACAACAGCGCAGGCCTCAAAATGTGACTTGTAGTCAAGCCAGGAACTGGTTCCGTCATATGTGGCTGGCTTTATAATATGGACTGTCTTCGCATTGTCTGTCCCTATTGACAGCCTCCGTGGTTTTGGCGTGTCAAATACATGGCCTGTCACAATGTCGTCCACCCCAGCAATTTGTCTGCAGCTTGGTTTACCTTCGTCTGAAAATCTAACTTTAGGCCGTGCGCCGTACTCTTCAAATGACACATCTCCTGACATACCGATCGGTTGATAATCAGTACTGTGTGTTGCATATCCAGACTCTTGGCTTGCCGCATTTGTCTGACCAACGTCACTGGTTGGCGTTCTCATCCTTTCTCTTCTCCATCCACTTTAGAGTTTCTGATACTTTCTTATGTGAATCCATGGTCAACAAAATCCCGACGCTTGCCACCAAATAATGTAACGTGCAACGCGGCCAAGCTTGGAATTGTGTGGTGATATGTCTTGTATTACCGAGGCGTTACACTCAGGTTTGTTAACCTGTTAACTCAGGTTTTTGTTGACCAATACGATTATTAACACAAATATATACAAACAGTACAATGACTTTTTCTTCTTGATTGGACAGCCACTAACTGTGGCCAACGAGTGTCTCCCGCAAGTAAATTTCTTCGTATTCTGCCACTCCACAATAGTACTGCCTCTTGGTACAACCCCCACCTTTATCCGTGGTATGCCACCTCTCTCTATAATCAAAAAACTGCCTTATTCAGGTCTTCTGTTATGGTTATTGTAAAGTCTCAGCTTTGTGCCCTACGCAACTGTATGCCTTATTCAGGTCATAATACAATGTAAAAGACGACACACAGCTGAAGTCTATTTCACACACCGTCCCCTGAGAGGTATCAAAACACTCTAATATAGCGTGTATTACTTCAGAGCAGTCTCCGTAAATTGGCAAATTCATACTACTTGTATGATCACACAATTAATATTTTTTAGTGTTTATGAATTAATTGAAAACGTAGGTCTAACGTTTATACGAAACTAAACTACACCCATTTCCATTTCACACATAACTTTATATCTTCGAAACAAATCTGTTTATATATCAGGGATTGTTTTGATATTAGAAACAAGCTTACAATAGTATAATATTTTGCAATACATGTATATGGCTAACAACACATTTCTGTATATAAATTTGTGCTTTAGTTCCAATAAAGAATTGAATTGAAATGGTTGATTAATACCAAAGAGCATGTTTAAGGGCAATAATGTATTTTCAGACTATGTAACCCCCCCCCCCACCTCCAACCAAGGAGGGCGGGGGCTTAAAAATAACCATTTTACTCGATGCATCATTCTTCATTATAAATACATAAACTTGGATCATTGGCATAAGACACAGGAACAAAGCCAATATCAAAGAATTAATTTAAAGTATTTTCACTATATAAACAAGAGAGTCCCGTCCTAACACCAGAACCCCTGATCCTGGAAGCATAAAATTACAACTTTGGAAGAGGCACTCTTGCTTATCGTAACTATGTACAATGTACTTAGTTTGCTTAGTTTATTTAATACCCAGGAGCAGAGGAAAAGATTTGCTAAGAATTAATGCATTTTCACTATAAGGTAAATAGCGCCCTGCCCTAACACTAGAACTCCTGACCCTGGGGCAATAAAATTCACAATTATAGAAGAGACACTCATGCTCAACATGATTAATAGATGTACTTACATAGTTTATTAAATACCCAGAAGTAGAGAAGAAGATTTTCAAAGATTTCATGCATTTTCACGTTATGATAAAAAAAGCCCTGTCCTAACCTCCCTGACCCTGGGGCCATAAAATTCACAAAACGAAAGGACCTGTCACAAAAATTAAATATGCGAAATATGATAGTCCTACTATTTACCATTCAAAAGTTATGGTTTTATTAAAAGTTTGGAATTTTGTGTAAAAGTGGGTCAAACTCCAATGTCAAGGTCAATAGGTCAAATTTGGTGGTACCCAAAGAAAGGTCTTCTCACAAGGAATTTACATGTAAAATATAAAAGTCATAGCTCCACTAAATCAAAAGTTATAAACTAGGTTAACGTTTTTGTGACGGTCGGACAGCTAGACAGACAGACAGACAGACCGGCTGTCAGACGAATGATACTTAATGTCCCCTCGCTTTCGCGAAAATGGGGGATAAAAAGAAATAGAAACGACTTTGTTAACTTGTCAATAGTACTACTGCGTATATGCACCGCATATTTAATTTGTATACCGAGCACAAACACCGTTCACAAAATGAATAAACCGTTGCATGAAACAAAACATACCGTACAATGCAAGTGGTATACACGTAGACGCACGTCTTAGGATTTTCATTGAGATACCAAAGCATCAGACTATCTACAAATGTTTAGACAAAATGTAAAGATTGCCAAAAAGGTCAGACTGACTGACTGACAGAGAGACATACAAAGGGACAAACGGTCGGACTCGGTGGAAATCTATAGCCCCTTCATGTTCCAGGTGTGGTGAATTAATATATCTGGCATCAATTAGGACTGATAACAATGTAGTCACAGGTACTTGTGGACAGAACACACCCCCCCCCCCTTAATATTCCACCTAGGGCTTGTTGGACATCTTTTTCACAAATTATATTTATAACACTTAATCATCATGAGTACAATAGAAAAAAAATCATTAAAACACAAATATAATCGCTCCACAAAAAAAAAAAAAAAAAAAATACCCAAAATGCAGTATAAGAGAGATCTGTCTTATAATGTATAGTGGATATTTGTTTTGTGGATCGATTATTTTAGGGTTTTAACGATTTTTTTTTCTATGGAATGTATGGTGAATAAGTGTAATTAATATAATTTGTGAACAAAAATGTTCGACAAGCCCCGGGGTGGAATATTTAGGGGGTTGGGGTGTCCTGGTGTCCTGCCCACAAGTACCTGTGCATGTAGCCTACAAATGTACATGTAGGTATACATGAAAGCCCTATAGGAAAGATTTACATTGGATTTAACTGATTCATATGTTATTGCTTTTCATTTTTTGGGAAAGTGTTAATAAAAGTAGTTTATTAATATAATTTAACAAAACCATATCTCCGGAATTTAGAGAGAGAGAGAGAGAGAGAGAGAGAGAGAGAGAGAGAGAGAGAGAGAGAGAGAGAGAGAGAGAGAGAGAAGGAAGGGGCTAATTCTGCGAGGGAATTTCTCAGTTATTTATCTGCTTTCTCGTATTTTGTCTGTATGTTATTATGCCGCATAAAATGTACATATTTGTACACTGTTTATAACCGTTTATTGGATAAGAACTAAAGACATATACAGACCCTGAGACGTGCTACTACCCCACACGCTCGCTGCACGAACGGTACACGAACGCTACACGGTTTGCACGAAACGCTGCACGGTTCACACGAAACGCTACACGGTTTGCACGAAACGTTACACGGTTTACACGAAACGCTTTGCACGAAAGGCTGCACAGTTTACACGAAAGGCTGCACGAAACGCTTTGTACACGTTTCTCACACACTTTGTGCACGATTCTCGCACGTTTTGGCCTCGGTTTGGATTTTTCTACTCGGAATATCTCGGGCATTATAACCGTTTCATCATTAATTCAATGGAAATCTTTTACAAAGCTACATTAAGCAGCTGTTCAAATTAAATTTCAGTATACACTTGTATTATATAAACCAATAGAAATATTTAATACTCCAACAGTTGTAATTAATTGATAAATAATTGTCAGTTCGAATTAAATTATTTATTTATTAATCCAACTGTTTAAAAATGAAATGCCGATATCATGAATGACTGTTTAATAAAATACAATTTTTACACATGTATTAGTCATTCATTTTAATGTAATATTTTTACGAGTATAATTTAATAAATTAAACACAAATTCGATTTCTTACTTCTTATTTAATAATATTGAGTTTGATTTCCGTAGGCGGAGTACATGTATTTCTCGTGATTTTTATTTTAAATTAGTTATAAAATTTGCCTATATACTCTACTAACGATTATTGATACATTTTTAAAGATTTTTTTTATTTTACGCAACCATTATCAATAGGAGGGAAACCGTAAGGGGGGGGGGGGGGGGTAATGTGATCTATTAATCTATTCTATTCTCTTTCTCTTTTTACATAAAGCTCATCAAATAACATCAGTATACCCATCATACACTGTACTGTAAAATCCTTCATTTCAAAACAGGACTAAGCGTATATATTTATAAAAATATCTGTGTACATTTATTAATAGTCACGGCATCTGACTATACATTGTACATACAAAATAGATCGATCTTTACACCGGCATTCAGGTATGTTACAAGAAAACTGAAATATCTCAGATGAAATAAAAAGTACGTGATTTATAAACAAATAATATACAATTTTTATTATTCATGATTTACTCCTAAGCTTTTCTTACATGATATTCATTAAAAGACTACCAAATCAATTCTGTTTATTTTACTGTTTACGGGTAGAAATTCGGATGTACAAATAAAAGATGAAATCCGCTGATTTATAAGTTGTACCCATTTAATATTTATAACCATTTTATTTAAAAAAAAAATCCAGTCGTAATTTTCAGGTGTCGTTAAGCCGTGAACTCAACATGTACAAAGAGCAAAACCTGTTTTCATGTGCCATGCACTCGGAGCCCGTGATCGCTGTTGTAAATGACCTTGATCACAGTTGAAACGCGGAAAAAAGACTCCAATACAATTTGAAGGGGTGTATCTGCGCACACATTTAACATGTTTAACAAAGAATTTAAAAAAGAATAGAAAATTAAGCGTCTGCTGAAACTAACATTAGATTGAAAGTAACAACAAAAAATGAAAGACTGTACTAAGAATTTAATTTACCCCCCCCCCCTTCGTTTATAAAGATGTGGTCGTCAGCGCATGTGTGCTAAAATTATAAAATCCATTTATTTGAAAATAATGAGCAACAAGTTTTATGTATTAAAAAGTATTTAATGACACATCGTTTCAAATGTAAAGACAACAGCGGAGTCCTGATATATTTTGCTTTAAATTAAAAAAAAATAATACCGGTATTTCTGTCTTTCTTTGAGCAAAAAAATTTTTTTAGAAGCCATGATCGCGTTGATTATTATATTGAATTCAATGCCCTTAAAATTGTTGTACATAGTTGATTAATTTAAACACATTTTCTTCGGAAAGAAAAGAAATCAAACAAATATAAATTATACATTACCGCTTAAATTCGTTTTGTTTTTCCATTTTTTTTTTTGGTTTTACTCCTATTATATCACAAGCATAACTAATTCAATAATAAAAGACTAATAGAATTTTAAATCCTGACCCATCGACGGCCATATTTAAAATGAAATGACTTCCGAATGAATCTTACACGATTCTTGCACGAAAGTCGCACGTTTCTCACACGGTTCTTACACGAAAGTCGCACGTTTCTCACACGCTTTTCGCACGCTCGCTACACGGTTTGCACGAAACGCTACACGGTTTACACGAAACGCTACACGGTTTGCACGAAACGGAAAGCGCACGAAAGTCACACGCTTTTTTGGGGTAGTAGCACGTCTCAGGGTCTGTAAACTAAATTTTTTTTACAAAGAGATCACCTTTATTTTAACTAGTATGTACATTACTAACAACATGAACAAAACTATTATAATTATGTTGCAATAAATGTCATGTATTTGTTTAAAAAATGCCTTCATAAGTAAAACACACAGGGAATACTATGAATTGAGAACAATAACTACAAAGCACCATTACCAAGTAGGCTATAAAATAATATTTATCTGATACTTATGTGTGAAGTGCTGCATGTATTAGTAGTTACTCGTAATATTTTTAGATAAGTTCTCCACACTGACTGATGACGAGGTGTCCGTGTTATTCTGTTTTCTGTGTTCTGACTCCGGTCCTCCTGACTTCACTGACACAGAGTGGCTGGACTTGTTTAATGTGATACGAGAGAAAGTGTATAATAAAAAGAATCCTGTAACACGTGAGGAGGTACAGCAGACTCTGGAGAGACTGAAGTCACGTGATTACCTTTGGGAAGATCAGGACAAGATAACAAAGGACACAAAGGATGAGACAATGTATAGGATAACATCAAAAAACAGTGTTTTACCATTCTGTTGCAGTAGTTATGACTCAATCAGTGTGTACCTGAGATCAGGGAGATACAAGAGAAAACCTGGAGAGAAGTGTGTCATTGGTAACTGGCATGGCAGTGATAACGTACTGATACGCCGTCTACAGATAAACGTACTGACTCACGTCACCATGAAGGGCACGGAGATATACGATGAAATACACCAGATATGTAAGTCAGGGTAAAATAATTGTAAATTGTTATAATTTTCTTCCAGAATTTTATTTGAATAATTGGATTACATTTTAAAGAGTTAAAAAGTTATCGGTAGAAACATTTATACATTTAAATCAGTTTCTTTTTTTTTTGTTGCTTTGTATTAGCTTCATCGATTACAATTTAATGCTACTAGATTAACATATTATAATAGAAGTAACTGATCGTGTTTAATAAATCTATAATTTGAATGTATCTCTACCTATACACATGTATATATACATAATTGTATTACAGTGTAAATGTTTATTATAAACGGTATATTTTTTTTACAGTAAATATCCCAGAAAATAAAATCAAGAGCAGTAAAGATGAACGAGAAAAATTTCTAACGGTACTAAGAAGAGAAGGGGAGGCTGTACATTACAGAGGAAGATCACAGGACAGTGTAGATCACGTGACGTGGCTCTGGAGATACTTTGGTGGAGCGAGACCTGACATCGTGAGATCCTGTATAGGTCTACATCCACACAACGACATTTACATCATCGACAACAAACCTTACAGAAAACCAAGTAAGAAAGTTTGATTTTCTAGAAAAAAAAATAAAATTAGTTCTTTAGTTATTTCTGTGAATTTGGACCTATAAATTTATATTAGCTCAGTTCATTATATTTGTTACCCACGATCTTGTATAGAAAAGTGATTAATCTGTTCAGTAATCTAAATAAATATTACTGAGTACCTAAATCTACCTGTAACTTTGTGTAGACATAAATCTAAAAATAAAGGGTGTCATTTTTTCTACTTACATGTAAATCAAGGTGAGGATTGGGGTTTGGGGATATTGAAGTTCTTTCATGACCATTTTTTTTATCTTTCAAACACTACGACTTACCTTTCTTTAAACTTTAACTGAACTGCAACGTGTGTTTTGAAAGTGCATGAGGGTGTGTGTATGTGTGTGTGGGTGGGGGGGGGGTGTTTACATACGTCCCAATGTTTATTATCTATATGATTTCTATCGTTTGAAAAAAAAAAAACTATGGGACTGAATCCCCCCCTCCGCTAGCCTCCCTTGTTACGACGCCAATGGTTATCTTTTTAGCTCACCTGAGCCAAAGGCTCAAGTGAGCTCTTCTGATCAAAATGTGTCCGTTGTCTGTCGTCGTCGTCGTTGTCGTCGTAGTCGTCGTCGTCGTTGTTAACTTTTCACATTTTCATCTTCTTCTCAAGAACCACTGAGCCAATTTCAACCAAACTTGCTACAAAGTATCCTGGGTTAAAGGGGATTCAAATCTGTTCAAATGAAGGGCCACGCCCTTTTCCAAGGGGAGATCTTCTCAAGAACCACTGGGCCAGGAAAGATGAAACTCATGTGGAATCATCCACATATAGTGTAGATTCAAATGTGCTCAAATCAAGACCCCCGGGTGTAGGGTGGGGCCAAAATGGCCAATCAAGGTTTTTTATTGAAATATATAGGAAAAATCTTTAACAATCTTCTCCTCAAGAACCACTGGGCCAGGAAAGATGAAACTCATGTGGAATCATCCTCAGGTATTGTGGATTCAAGTTTGTTCAAAACATGATCCCCTGGGGGGTTAAAATTCAAGCCCACCCCCCCCCCCCCCAAAAAAAAAACTTTCAGCTCTGATCTGATTTGTGCTTTTTCCTAGCCAATTGCTCAGGTGAGCGATGTGGCCCCTGGGCCTCTTGTTTTAATTGGAGCCTTGTTTTTTTTTTTGTATTTTGCAAATCCAAATGTCAGTTAAAGCATTAGTCTGTTTCTCTCCCTCGATTTCGATTTAAAGTAGGTCTACACTCGCACAACGTCATTTACGAATAGTAAAACCTTTTCCCGAGATGTGATTTTTTTAACTATATTGGTTTGACTTTTAGTTAGCGTTTTAAATATCCGGTAACGATTTTGCTCCAAGTCGGTTGCGTCTACAAACATACAAAAACTGATTGTTCTACAGTCTAAGGATAAAGTGATTAAAAAGAGAAGGCTGGGAACAACGTTTGGTTGACAGAAATAATTAGGTAATAACTTGCTACATCAGAACATGCATGATTTGTATAATACTCTCGCGACTATTGTCGGCAGCCAAGTTGAAGCTAATAGTAATAATTCGGAAGAAAAGTAATGACTACGAATTGACTTAGACATTTATAAATCTTACTAATCAAACATTATAAAATTTACTTTGAACAATAAATATTGTTTAAGACGCACCCCCCCCCCTTCAAACTGCTTATCCACGGTCGAATAAATGCAAAATTATAAAATTATCTTATGAATATGACAAAAATTGATTCACTTGCAGCATACTTACTTTCTGTTACAAAATTATCCAGTTTGTGAGAATCAGTCAATCACTTTCATTTCATTGTCTCCAATTTACAGACAAGACTAGTGTGTTTTAATTTGTTTAAGTAAAATAAGATAAATTTTAGGAACAATAGGTATTGGGTGTGTATAATTATTGTTTTAAGAGCCAGTCCGCGAGAAAACCATGCAAAATTCAAAAAATCGTCCAAATGGAAGGTTGCAACTTGGGAATTTTTAGTGCCTTAAAATTTTCAACATAAAGATAGAAGTCAGAATATCCACAAAAAAATGTCGAACCCTGCATCTATTTTTAGTAACAGCTCATTTGCATATTTGTGGAAAATCACACAAAATTTAATGGAAAATGTATACAAATTGATCAAGTCGAAAAGTTATCTTTTTTCATCAGTTTAATTTCAAATTTTATTTTATTTTCAAAGTCATGGTCCAATTAACACAATTAATGAGTAAAAACTTAATTCAAATGAATATTTTATTTTTTACACATCTATTTATAGATTCTAAATAAAGGAGAATGATTTTTAGCCATTTTTAGATGCTCGTTTCTCTCAAGACCAAGGTTGAAATTAAATCAAATTAATTGTTACTTTAAGAATGATCTAAGGTCTACTCTGTATTAAAATATTGAGCTTGGGAAATAATTTCTACATGCTGTAAATTAACTTTGAAATACCATATTTTGCTACAATTTCACATATTTTAAATAACAGTCTTTTACCATATTTTTGGATTATTTTTATGATATTTAAAGAAAAAGAGAAGATTCTTAATCTAATATATTTTTTAGAAGAGGAATAACTGATTTGGACACTTCATATAACTTTCTTTTGCTTATTTTACCCCCTTGTTACCAATTTGCTGGAGTTAAATTGTTATCTCCCCTTGTTGGAACTCTTTTGTATTATTGGGTAAAAAGTGACAGGTATGTCAATATGGAAAGAAGAAAGTCATGTATGATCATTTTTTCTTCCTCTAGGGAGTTGTTGTGGAGCATTATTGCACTTTGAAAGAGGGAAAACTTATTTTAATATATTTGAATGTAAAAAAATAACAATTTAGCTTGAATAAACAAATACATGTAACAGGCCCATAGGAAGCAATTTCAGTGTGGGGGAGGGGGGACAACCTACATTATCAACTACAAAAAAATACCAAGAATTCCATAGAAAGTAACAAAATAAAATAATAGGTCATCAAATGTTTGGTTTTTTTTATTTGGGGCATATACATGTAGTAGGTATGTTTTCTATAGGGTTCTGTCCTCGGGGAATCTACATGTATTTCATGGTAATTTAACAGATACAAAATTTTTCCTAGTAAGTACAATTGAATAGGAAATTAAATCAAATAATAACATATTTTTAATCAAAATATACATTTGATATTTTGTTGTAGGCACCTGGCCCCGTTCAAGTTCAAGATCATTTTATTCACTCAAACCATTTCAGGTACATGAGGACAATGAAGAATATTTACAACATATAAATTCAGGTCAGAGGACAAGTATATGATATACATAATCAGAATATGAAAAGGAAAAGAAAAACGCATATGAAACATGTAATAATGAAATAAGCGAGGGATCGAAAAATCATGGAGGAATGACTAACTAAAATCATGTATTTTCAATATAAATGCACGTAGTTTTCTTAGTGTCTTAGCAACTTGTTTTGTCATCATTTGAGAAAATATAAGAATACAAACAGGTATTTGATTGCATACTTTCAACAAATTCAAAAATAATTTGTAATTTAAATCTTCATGTAAATTGTTTAGGTTTCATAAATTTAGTGTGTTTTTGAGTTATAACCAAACACCGTCATTCCTAGGAATATTTTTTATTTTACATTACATACTTTAAACTACTGCGTTACGTAACATTCATATATTGATAAAGTCAGACCTCACATTAAAAATCATCAGCTCAAAAGGAGATGCCAACAATTTAGGTACCCGACCGATATAGGACCCTCAACGATAAATATTGGCAATATTAATCGGGGGAGGGTACAATCCCCCCCCCCCCCCAAGAAAATATGAGTCGTTACTGCAGCCAAAACTTTGCTAGTTTGCAGTACAAAGTAGTAAAAATTTAAAACTTGCTATAAACATGATAAAAAAGTATTATATGTGTAGCAGACATTGTATAGGGAACTTGTACTGCCTCGCCAGTGAGCTAGCTTTTCTGATGATGCGGTAGAGTCTCCGTCCAGGCAAGTTAAGCAACGGCGAGCTTGTTTAACCCTTGGATGGGTGACCGCTTCACGTTACAAAATTGGTGGCAGCGTAGTGACTCTGGGTGTCTGGTGTCCTGCTTCAGGAAGTCTTAGAGCTCGGACTTAGTGTCCATATACAGACTTCGTGTCTGTGGACGGCAGGGGTTGCCGTATCTGAAGTCAGGTTCCGATCTGCTTCAGGAATCTCTAAGACTAGGACTTAGTGTCCAGGTACGGACTTCGTGTCCGGGAACGGCAAATTTTGCCAAAATTATTTTCATAACATTATTAATAAAATTGTATAAGGCTGTGTAAATTAATATTTGATAATTTTTCTGAATAACCATAATGGTATTATTAATACATGTACCATTGCAGACAGAGATAAATTGATTTTTTTTAAATGTTATATGTATCCACTGAAAACAGTTGGGGGAGGGGGCGTGTCAATCGATCAAGGTCACTCAGGATATTAAATATACATATTACGAGTGTAGTTTAACCCCATCCACCTCTCCACAATTTACATACTAATATTGAAATGGATAAAATAATGAAAAATGATTAGGGTTCTAGAGGGGTGTTGCTTAAACGAGGAACGGAAAACGTATTATATTTTTTTTTATTTTAGATTAAATCACCTTTAATAAACAAATTTATAAACAATATATATTTTAGAAATTCAATCCCCCATGATTTAAATAAAGTTGATTTGTTCATGTTCATAAAATCTCTTATTCACAGAATTGCAGTCATAGCATTGACGTAGAAACGATTTTGAAAGGGTCGAGGGGGGGGGGGGGGAATTAAACTTACCTGAAAAGAATTTGCCAAGCGAAAAAAAAAGACATTTGTTTGATTCGGGAGGTGGGATAAGAGTAAACTCCAGCATCTTTCATTTTCTTAAACTCCTTTATGGAGCTTTTTGTATAATATCCCCTGTCAGTATTTTTATAAGATTGTACCAATTTAAAATTGGCAGAAAGCAAACAACTAGCTGCAGAACTGTAGCTCTCCGAAAAAAAACATACATTGTGTATATTGATAGACCAGAGAGCTACAGTGCCAACCATTGAAAAAACTGTTTATTTATTGCACACCAAAAAAAAGCGCTGTTTCTCGATTTATTTCTCCGTGTTCTTAAAACTGTCATCTCAAATTTCACAGGTGCTTGAGGACAGCCCCCCCCCCCCACCCCCCTCCTTCGATATAGACCCCTAGGCTTTTTCGATTTTTTTCTCATAAACTATCTTTAATTGCCATATTTGTGATAAGATCTATATCAGCAATCAAAAAATTGCCCAAAGAAACGGTCTATTAACTACCCTACATTCTCTATATAAAAATCATATAGAGAGGGTAGATATTTTTATAAAATGTAAGTTAAAGCAAATTTTCTGAACTGATAGGATAGATTATATCACAAATGTGTCATCCATATATAATTTATGTGAAAAAGTCTAACAGGCCCGGGGGTCTATATTGGGGGGGGGGGAGGTCCTGTCCTCAAGCACCTGTGATGTAAACCATGCCGTTAATTGATAAAGGAGAAAGGACTTTATTGAAATCTAGCCGTTTTTGCAATTGAGGTAAGAATTTGGAAGAATTAATCCAGAACCAAGCGCATTTTTTATGCGCAATAAATATACAGGTGGCACTGTAGCCCTCCGGTCTATCAATATATATTTTTTCAGAGAGCTACAGTTCTGCAGCTAGCAAACAATGTCAAGTCTCAAAATTTATATGAATGGATACTGAGTCCATTTGAATTTAAATACTTGTAATTTCCTTTTTATTAATTATAAAGAAACTAACTTACAAAATGTAAGGAACATATACATTCATATGATTGTTGAAAAATTGCAAGTAAGCCAATACAATTTATTATGTTTTTTTTCCTCATTTCTAAACAATTCGCAAAATGCTTATCCTCATATTAGGGGTAATTTCTGACAATTTAGTTTTTTTTTAATTTCTAATTTAAATATTTTTCACTCATAATTATTATTTCAAAGAAAATTTTTGCATGTTTCAATATCTAACAACAATTGTGTATAATTTAAAGTAATATATTTGACTTTGTAATCCATTTGAGTTTGAGCAATTTTTTTCGAAAATTGGCAATTTGTAAATCCCAATATCTCAATTATTTATTATTTCCCAAGCTCAATATTTGGCAAAGATAATGTTAAGAGTTATATTTGTACAATAAAATCAAAAAAATTAATTTCAAAGATTGGTCTTGGAAGATTTTGGGCATTAAATTTGTAATACTTTTGGCAATTCTTGAAAATTGGCATCATGCCAATTTTCAAGGGTTGTCTGCCCTTTGATATATTGCATATTTGATTATGATAAATGTCAATTTTGAAAGAACATAGTCTTATGTTGTTCAAAATACCTTAATGGAAATGCAAGTTTAATTTTGAGTAAAATAAATCAAATGTGAATTTTACCATTTTTCTTGAATTTTTTAAGTGCATTTGCACTTAAATGTGCAAAAAGGAGGTGGTGCTGCCTACGGCTGCCATGTTGAATGATGGGATTTTTTTTTGGTCATTTTTTAATAACATATTATAAAGTCTAACTACCCACCAAATTTCATTAAGATATGACAAGCTTCGATTTGGACAGTTCTGCATGGTTTTCTCGCGGACTGACTCTTAAGTATGTACAACTTTGTTAGTATAAATATATACTCAAACATTAACAGTATTACAGGGAAATGTTGCAATATTTTTTTTTTCTGGAAGAAGGAAATAAGGTGGGTACCTTGAGTGTAGAGCTCATACCACGAAAAGTAATGCGTCAACATATAATTTTTTACAGCTAAATCTTTTTCTTAAATATTATTGAGTAAAAATAATGCAAATATACGAAGTTTGAGTCCATATTTTTTTTTTGAATGACGGAGATTAGCATGTGAAGCATATTTTCTCATATTAAATTTTGATACGTTAGTCTAACAAAGTGCATCTATCCATAATAATTCATGCAAAACAATGATTATATATTGTTGACTAACATATTTCTCATCTCTTTAGGGTATTAAAGTCGAATATTTAGACTTTAATTCATTTTTATACAACAAAATCTTGGATAGGTAAATTTCAGGGTATATACTCCAATAGGTAATAGCGGAAAAGTGAACCTGCTGACATATGATTTTTCTTGTGTCTATCCATTGCTGAGATTTATGTCTAGCTTTTAAAAGCAGATTTATTAAGATTGAGCCCATTTAGTGCAGAGTATAGAACTACCTTAAATTTTGTAAAATTAAAATTGTTTCAATATTAATCCAAATTAAAATTATTCTCTTTATCAGGATTTTCATTTGCTTTTATTTTTCTATTGTATGTAAGTGTACATGTATTCCGCATTATTTATTGTGAAAGATGGTGAACATGTTTCAGGTCGTATAAATCTGCTATCTGATACCGCTGACAGGAGTTCTCTCCCCATAATACGTACGAGTTATGTTGCGTTACAAAGGCGATATACATGAATTCCTTCCCTCGTTTTAAAAGTGTCACCTTTATCCTTCCATGGACCTGTTGAATACAAGTAGATTTGATATTGCTGTTATGCCTTAAAACAATCGTTTCATTTTTTAGTGCAAAATATATTGGATCAACTTTGTGAAAATGTTTCAGGTCGTATAAATTTGCTATCTGGTACCGCTGACAGGAGTTATCTCTCCATAATACGTACGAGTTATGTCGCGTAACAAAGGCTCCTACATTGTAACCTCATTTTAAAGGTTTCACCTTTATCCTTCCATGGAACTGTTGAATGCATGAAGAGTTGATTGTTGTTATGCTTTAAAACATTTGTTTCATTTTTTAGTACAAAAATTAGATCAACTTAATTTAATCAGGAAGCATTTTGAACTATTTAAAAAAAATCAGTTTCATCATAAAATTAAATTAAAATTAAAAAAAAAATACGGACTTCTGACTGAAATGACTATAGAGACGATGAAAATCCAGGTACTGCACATATATAAAAGTTTGAATGGATGTAGGGAGGAAACGAATAGTTCTCGTGTGTTCCTTATATATGTCACGGGATCTAATCCCACTGAGGGACGTGAACATGTGTTCTTAAGGTATTAGATGTATAACAAGCATTGTTGAAGAATGAAATTTTACTTTATATTTCCTTATCTTTAGTGTTTTGAGGCTTTAATTCCAAAGTTACATAAAGTTTTGTCCAGACATATCTGAAAAAAGTAGAATTTTCAAATCATACTACCACTGTCGGAAACAGTGAAGGGTATGTATGTTATACCAGAAGAGGAATTCTGTGAAATAAACTCATTTTCAGACTGTAATTTTACTTTAGATTAACAAAAATAACATAGATGCTTCATAATAAAAGACTTTTTTCTCAAACGTTACAATTAATTAATAAAATTTCCAGATTAAAATACGTTACTCAATGCTAAGTGTGTATTTCTTATAAAAACAATTAATTTTTACTTTTTTTTAATTAAAAAAAAGAAAAGAGTGGGCTGAAAATTTCTTTGATAGAAAATGACTAATCAATGTTGTACAAAAATAAAATACAAAAAATATTTTTTACCAGAATATTTTAGAGTAATTAAGCATTTACTATCCCTACCCCCAATTTTAGTATCCGTTTGCTGACACACAAATATAGCTTTTCATTCTCAACACTATAAGTATGATTATGCCATTCTTATATATTGATAAATGTATAAAACAACATAAATAAATAAGCCTTATGACATTTTTAACAACGTCCTTGACCTTTAACCTTGAAAAAAACCGTATTTATACACTTGTTCAAGAACAATTCTGGGAGATAAAAAAATGTACATGTAATTTTGTTCTTATGTTAGTTAAAAAAAGTATGGTATTTTTTCCTCATATGTACAGAGAATTGCAAAAATCATGAAAATGAAATCAACTTAATATAAATATTTATTATGACCCCCCCCCTTTCCCAATCTATTTTTTCTCTATGAAATAAATACCTAGTTTAAAAAACCAAAATGTGTTTTCCCTATTTCTTTTTTCTTTTTTTTAAATAATAGTAGAAATTATTTAGTACTTAAAGTTTTGTTCTTTTTTTATTTTATTTTATTAATTTCCTCTCTCTTACGGGTATTTTATAAACATTTAATCAATGGTTAATTTAGAACCAGGAAGATTTTTTTTTCATTTTGGAAACACAACCTTAGTATACAGTCATGTAGTTATACAACAAAAAAACATCTATTATGTCCAGAAAATCAGAGAAAACTCCGGGAATTTTTTTTATGCAAACGAATGACAATGTACATGACCGATCTATAGCTGTAACCGCGGTCTAGATCTAGTTTAGCGAATTAACATGATTATAGATGCCCACTTCCATGTGTTTCTTTACTATGTTTACTGAAAATCGACTAAAAATAACGAAAATCTGTTAAAATATTACATAGTTTAAAGAAATAAAAAAATTACCTCATTTTCTCTACACATCGAAGGATGTGCTATTTTTAGAACTTGGAAAAACCCAAGTATGTATTTTACTTTGAAAGGACTGTTTATGCAGCAATTTGTCTAACAAAAATACTATATCATGGTTTTCTATCAATCTAACATTTGTTCTTTCCTCTGTTAAGTATATTTCTCTCATCTGATGGCATGAATAATGCCAGCGTCTATCAAGCCGTGTTGACGAAGAGTCATGCTTGTTTACGACGGTCGATAACTCTTAGACAGAAACAGTGTTACGACATCGGCAATCATCGGCAAACGCCGTCATTTTTACCGGAAGTGCCCTGTTATACATCTAAATCCTTAAATTACACCGATTAAAATGGTCCCTTGATGGTGAAGTTGCTAGCACGAAAATGATCCCTCGCTGCTCAATGGCCTTCATGCAATGCCAATATCAAATTGAGGCTCTCCGCGGCGAAGAATGTTTCAGTGAAATATTCGAAAAGAGACATTTAAATCAACAAACAAACTCATCATTACAGTATTTTGGACGTTTACAGGCATTATTCATAGTTAATGTATAGAAATATAGAATAAGTCAATATTTATTTCTATTTTTAGGTTAGTTATTTTTTCTGGCTGTCCTCCTTCTTTTCCAAAAGTGCGTTTTTGTGGACCAGATGTATGTCTTATTGTGTGTCTCTTTGTGTAGGGAGGGGGTTTAGGTCGTGAGGGAAATGCAGAAACATGAATATTGATTTGAGTATTGCATTTTTTCATTGACCAAGACAGGAATGTGCTGTCCAAAAAGTTGATTTTTTAATTGCTGGAGAGTGGAGCACAAAAATACAAAATTCCTTTACAAGCTAAAAAGAAACATGACAGTTGATGGAAATAAAATTCTGTAGACTTTTTAAGAAGGGGGGGGGGGGGGGCAGCTCCGTTAAAAGCCTCTTTAAATTCAACATATGAAAAGTTACAATTAACCCCCCCCCCCCCCCCCCAGTTTTTCCTGCAGTTTCTGCGAATCCTACTAAACATGATTGTGTATATATGCTCCTCATGCACCATCGCTTGATTACAATGTCTTATTGATATTTTCCCTTTTATTTCCTCTCCATTTGTCATACTCCTCGTCATTACATCTTTTATATGTAAAAAAATAAAAATAAGGTAGGGGGAATATATGCTCAAGTTCCACCTAGAAATATTACCTTCAAAAAAGTAAAAGAAACTTTTTACTAAACTGTTTGCCTACTTTTGTCACCAGATGTCCGACAAACAAGAAAATAATGTGGTGTTACTATTAAAAGAATGAACTCCCTACTCCTGTACTCTAAAGCAGATGCTCGAATCACTGTGTCTCGCGGGCGACGAAAGCAAAACGTAATTTCAATTTATAGCTATTATTAAGACTAAAAATCATTTTTTACAGATTTGCATTCGTATTTCAGGATTATTATTAAATTAATTTATGATAAATTTCCACATCTTTTTAATCTCATTTATGCCGCAATGGTTAAAGAAGAGATTAAAAAAATGTGGTGGGTTTGGGGGTGGTTCACATCCTAAATCATCTCTGTTCAATAGGACCTAATACATACATGTACATACAGTGTAAAGGTTAACAATTTTTTTATTTTATTTTATTAATTTATTTGTTTGGTGATTCATAATTTATTTATTTGTTTGTCATCTCAGGTAAAATCCATAGCTATCCGGCAGAAGTCAGATGTCAACTGTATTGTTTACTTATATGGGATAAATATCGGATTCCTTTCATTGAACAATCACACAGAATCATAAAGGGCAAAATCAGACAGAGGTATTTCCCTGGTATTACTGATGACGGCTCGGTAGATCCCCCTGATGGAATCACAGAAACACGTGACGATGTGATAACCTTTATATCAGACGACATCCGACATGACGTCATGTACGCCTTTGTTACGGAGTGTCTGGTGGAGGACAGTGATCTGGAGTTTTTCCTGACCACGGCGTCACGTGACGTGATATCAGAATACTGCAGACTCTGGGATCATAAGAGAAGTGAGGGAGAGAGATGTCTGTATGTACCGAACAGACCGTTTGATATGTACGACCTCTTCATAGACAGTCTACAGCTGGACATCATCACACACTGTACCGTATCTGACAGGAGGATTCATCACAGAATCAGTAAACGTTGTAAGTATAACGTCTCCAAGATCTGTCTCTAATTATGTGGTTCACTGGTTTATGACAATTGCATGGAGATATGAAAGTATCGTTTTGATTACTATTTTGATCGTAACTATTTTTTAGATGCTTAGCAACAAATGAGTAATGTTTATGCATTTAAGAGGCAGTCCACCGAAAAACCAGGCAATAGGTGGCACATCGCTTGTCATGGATTTTAATTATTTTTTGCATAGACTTAGTATATTAAGTGTTTACACATGACAACATCAAAAATCTTTTTAGTGGTCCTTTAGTCCTATTTTGGTAAATGCCTTATTTTAAGTGCAAAAAGGTCAACTTAAGGGTAAAAAAATTACTACGTTTTTATTTTTTTTTTTATATGCAATAGCTTCTCAAAACTGGATGTGTCAATCAATATTATTTAAAGCATAGACTCTTATTTTTTTATTTTATAATGAATAAGACTCCAAATTATATTTCTTTAAAAAAATATGTGATCCAAAATTGAGTTGAACAAGTTATTTTTTGAATTCAGCATCCAATTTTCGATACGTTATGAAATCCAATACATCACTATGACAGATTTTTTTCTTTAAGACCGCGGAACATTAACTGGAAAAATTGGAAATATACAGCCTACGTCATTTCTATCTGTTACAATCAAAACATTCAGTGATAGACAATGAAATGGGCGGGTACAATTCAACGCGGGCGTTTGGAAAACATGGGATTGAAATTGCAGATCGAAATTCATTTTCAATCCATTTGATCTGTTTCAGAGCAAAGAGTGAATGTATGATCCAAAAATCAACTATATTTAAACTCCCAAATACATATTAATTGTTTGAGGTTCACTTTAATTTTAGTTTTAGCTTATGATTTTAAGAACGCGAAAGATCATACAAGACAAAGATTATTTTTCAGGAGATATTTGATTCTAGAAGGGGGGATTGTCAATTCGAGTCATGCCTTAACATGACAATAGATTTTAATTCTAGGATTATAAGAGTGCATGGAGATTATACCCGGTACTTATTCTCACTGAAAACTGTTGGACAACTTTATTTAAAAATCGTTCAAGACCCCCACCCTCCCCCACCATCACCAAGACAATGTTATACATATATTTATCAAACTTAAATGAGATATTTGTCCCTTAAATATTTATACATTTAAAACACTGGACAAAAAAAATTCAACCTACCAAAGTTAAAATTATATGTCTTCTGGGTCAATCAGTAATATGAGCCTTCTAAGGTAGATTGAAAATGAATTTCGATCTGCAATTTCAGTCCCACGTTTTCCAAACGCCCGCGTCGAATTGTACCCGCCCATTGTGAATGTTTTGATTGTAACGGATAGAAATGACGTCAGCTGTATATTTCCAATTTTGCCAGTTAATGTTCCGCGGTCTTATGTTATTATGACTACAAAGTGCAAACTTTTGAGTCACTTAATAAAATTGGTGGGAACAGGTATATTGAGAGAAATAAAAAGAGTCAAGTGTACCTATTATTTATAATTTTCCCCTAATTAAACCGATCCCGATCGGAATTATATAAAGAAGAAAATACTATAATTGTTCTGTTAAATTTGGCTCTTTTGCTGCAATATTGTTTAAAAATTACTTTATTCATTTTTTTTTTTACATATTAAAGAGATGGCAGTTGCCTGTAGTTTGATAAATTTCTTAATATTGCATTATTTTCGATCGGAATCGGTTTTATTTCAATCGGGGTCGGTTTTTACCGTAAATTTAGAAATTATTTCCTCTATTTGGTTCTTCATTATAATTTATCAGAAAAATATGCTTGTTTTTCATTTCTATTCAGTCAGTCGTCTGTTTTTACTTGACTGTATTAAACCTAGATTCAATGTATATATATATATATATATATATATATATATATATATATATATATATATATATATATATATATATATATATATATATATATATATTAAATTACTTATGTCTTTTAGGTACATGAAGATTACATGTAAAACAAGTTTGATTTCTTGATACTCGGTATTTCAAAAGATGTATTTGTACATACATCATGCAACAACTGAGAGCAGACAGCTTTCTACGTATAATTTCATTATTTATCTTATTTCCAAGTAAAATTTCTTTTTTCTATTTTCTCAGGAATTCAAGAGTTAAATTCTATCAATGACGAAATTAAACTTGTCTAAATACAGAATATATTTTATATGTACGCTCTCGACTTTATCCAAGTTTTTTTTTGCCCATCATCTGTAAAGCCTTTCTCAATATATTCACCTCTTTTACAAATTTTGATTTTATATAAACAAGACAATAAGTGCTATAGTATCATTATTTAAGCCCAGATAAATCGCAAGCAAAAACCAAGTGGGGGGGGGGGGGTCATGACTAAAATGTACGTGAAAACTTTTATAGTTGGCCAATACAGTCATATACGGAAGCGTATTACTGCCACTTGAAAAAAAAAATATTGTAAGTCGTACATACGACATAATAAGTCGTACGTACGACATAATAAGTCGTACGAACGATATACTATGTCGTACGTACGACTAAATAAGTCGTACAGTGTACGTACGACATAATAAGTCGTACGAACGACATAATGAGTCGTACGAACGACTTAATATTAAGTCGTACGTACGACATAATATTAAGTCGTTCAAACGAGATACTAAGTCGTACGTACGACATAATAAGTCGTACGTACGAGATACTAAGTCGTACGAACGAGATACTATGTCGTACGTACGAGATGCTATGTCGTACGTACGACATTATAAGTCGTACGTACGACATAATAAGTCGTACGTACGACATAATAAGTCGTACGAACGAGATACTTAGTCGTACGAACGACATACTAAGTCGTACGAACGAGATAATATGTCGTACGTACGAGATACTCAGAACGTAGCTGCAGCTTTGTGGTTTTGTATTTTAGTCTTTGATCATATATTAAATGCAAATAATAGGCAATCTACGGCGCAAGATTTGAACGCACTTTTGGGAAGAATTTTCACACTTTCCAGCATTGGTCTATCCCTAATTCTAAACACATTTTTTAACCAATATGTATATTTTATCAACCTTCTAGCCCTTTATATTCGTTTCTACAGGCGATTAACTCGCTTGATTTGAATTGTCTGTTGGATTGCAGAAAATTCAAATCAAGCAAGTTTATCACCTCTGCTCGATTCGAACTTGGGATTTTACATTGTTTATTTCATATTTATCTGCAAAACTGTTTATTACAATTCATAAATTATAGACTAGGAAGGATAAAGATGTTATTCAATATGATATATTTATTCTACTGCATATTTTCAAAGCCTTATTAATTTCGGGTTTAAAATGGTATGATCAAGAGTAAATGGCTATTTAGGATATAGTCTAGAAAGTCTGAAAGAGTGTCTAAATGTTGAGAGAAATTATAAATTACTTCTATAACAACAAGTTTCGAGTGGTATAATGTCTTTGGCACGTCAGTTAGTCCGTCAGTCCTATTTTTTTATTTCTTTCTTTTTTTATAAGCATAATTATTCTTAAACAGCTGCATAAAATTTCATGAAAAATTGTAGATAATTAGGACACAATGTATAGATATGCATATTCCTAAAACAGGCACGTAGCAATATTATTGTTTAAAATTTGCACTGAAAGGCCGGTTGCCCCTTCCCCCACTTTGTGATACAGTAAAGTGAAATAAGGGTAATGTACATGTAGTATTTTATGCGGGAAAATTGTACTGAAAGAAGTTGGAACTTTAAAAAGACCCCCCCCCCTCCCCAAAATAATGTTTTCTTGTTAGGGCAATTTTTTACTTGTCAACTTTTTCAGGTAAGTTTTTTTTATCTGGCTGCCCCCTTTCCCCTTTCAAAAACGATGCTATGTCACTGCAAGAAATCTTAATTTCTTTATTTTTCTGGGTGAGCACTTTGGATGCGCAACCCTGCTTAAGAGGGCGACGGGGGGGGGGGGGGGGGGGGGGGTCGTGGCCATTTAAGACAATATTGCTCTCCTTTAGAAGAAGAGCTCCATATGAAAATGATCAAATTTACCAGCTGAAATAAGACAATTTTTTTTTCTGATCATATTATAGTTTACGGCTTATTTATTTGATAAAGAAACATTTCATGTTTACAATGTATATATTAATTTTAGGGTGGCAACTTTGCTTAAAGTCATTATAAGCGGGAGGGTATATAGTAATCGTTAATTCCGTCCGTCTGTACGTCTGTCCGTCCGTCCGTCTGTCTGTCTGTCCGTCCGTCCGTCTGTTACGCTTTGGGGTACCCATCTCTTATCCGCAACTCCTCTTATACCCCTAAAGGAAATTTAATGAAACTTTCACAGAATGTTTATAACATATTGCCATTGTGCACCCCCTATTTTAGGTTTTGATCCGACACATATTTTGGGTTTCACGGCCACAGCAAACATGGACTTTGCCATTATAACTATATGGAGGCGGGGGGTATCATTCAGTGAGCTCATTGCTCACAGTACCTCTAGTTTAAAATATAAATAGCATGCTTTCTGTTACGGCCCCGGGTCTTCAAGCTGATCATATACGTTAAACCTGTTAGAAAAATGTTATCTTCGCTTAATAGATAAATAATCTTCTTAAAATCAAATCTAGAAGATATTCTGTCCTTCACATCATGATCATTTACTACTTCTGCGATTTCATTTTAATTTATTCGTTTGGAGACTTTTCCGAGATTAAATGTATTAGATTATTCACGCATTTATTTTTTTTGTTTGTTTGTTTGTTTGTTTGTTGTTTTTTGTTGTTGTAGTTGTTGTTTTTTAGGGAGTGGGGGGGGGGGTTTGGATCAACCGCATGTCATTCATGTTTTGTGTTTTTTTCTTTTTATTTGGGGGGGGGGGGCGTTTGTGTGTGACACCATCATCGTGAGGAAGAATGAATAATTCTTGTCCTCAAACAATGAATGCTTACATTGTGGGATAATTTTTAGAGAATAATATTTCTGGTCTACATTCTCATTAATATCGTTTATCTCTAAAGAAAAATAAATCATTTATAGAGGAAAATGAAGTGAAATATACAAGTCTGTTTTTATAGAAGTAAACGTGTGCCACCAGGTGATTCGAACTAGGCCACAGTAAAAATGTTGAATGTCAGTCTCAAAACATCCGATCTTTTCTAATTAAAAGGACATTAAACATAAATATAAACCATATATATAATTAAAGAAATATTTTTCATTTTCGGGATTTTTGTACTTTTCACCCACATCGGTACCCCCTGAAAAGCTTAATAAATTTATAATATTCTTTCGATAAAAACGTATCAAATTATCAGATTCTTTGAGGGGTGGAGGGGGGCTGCTTTGGATAGGACTTCTTAGTCAAAGTGTAAAGTTGACTTTTTTTTAAACTGTTAAATAGATTGAAGTTACATATGTATATGAAATTTAGGTTGTTCCGTTTTAGTAATAATAAGCACAACTACTGGCACGCCCGTCTATTCATGATATTATTAAGAAAACCGTATAACTACATATTATATCGTACATAAGTAACATAAACACATGGCTACAAGGGGTTTATGTTATCTCGTTCGTACGACTTAGTATCTCGTACGAACGACTTAGTATCTCGTTCGTACGACTTAGTATCTCGTACGTACGACTTAGTATCTCGTACGTACGACTTAGTATCTCGTACGTACGACTTATTATGTCGTACGTACGACTTATTATGTCGTACGTACGACATAGTATCTCGTTCGTACGACTTATTATGTCGTACGTACGACTTAGTATCTCGTTCGTACGACTTAGTATCTCGTACGTATGAGTTAGTATGTCGTACGTACGACATAGTATCTCGTTTGTACGACTTATTATGTCGTACGTACGACTTATTATGTCGTACGTACGACTTATTATGTCGTACGTACGACTTCTTATGTCGTTTGTACGACTTAATATTATCTCGTTCACACGACTTATTATGTCGTACGTACGACTTAGTATCTCGTTCGTACGACTTATTATGTCGTACGTACGACTTAGTATGTCGTACGTACGACATAGTATCTCGTTCGTACGACTTAGTATCTCGTACGTACGACTTACTATGTCGTACGTACGACTTATTATGTCGTACGTACGACTTACAATATTTTTTTTTTCAAGTGGCAGCAATACGCTTCCGTAGTCATATGTTTAATTACAGTCCATATTAAATGTGAGTGTGGGATTGTTTCAATCGCCTAATAAAAAAAAATATATAATAATAAAAAAAACGAAATGTTTGACTAAACCATCTTCCGTTTTAGTGCCAAATATAGCGGGGAGTTCAGCATTAATCTAACTCGGTAAATAAAATCTTATAACATTTTTCAGTTTTTTATTCTTCATTTTTAATCGTACCGCGGATTGTTTCTTTTAATTTGGCTGCATAGGTAAATATATTAAGGTTTTCACAAATATCATGAAATAAACATCTCAACTTCGTTGAATTCAATGTTGCGTAAATTTAAAACATTAATCATTGATTCCAAACTTTATAAGAATTGTTCATTAAATACGTTAGACGGTGTGACCGTTAGTGAGGGCGGAGCCGTGAAGAGAAAATTGCTACATTTTATTGTTTAATGATAAATCAGTTGATCAGTTAAATTCTGAAATTGTCAATGTATATGCTTCATGCAGATCTATG
>NW_026924976.1:0-25374 GCF_032062105.1 Saccostrea cuccullata
ATTTTGGAGGCGCGTTTGAATGTGGAATTTTGTATTTTCATGTATAATAACAATCCGCTCAATATGCGTATATTTGGGGCACCCTTGCATAGTATATAATTATATACAGTTGTACATTTTAAGGGCGTCGACAGATCAACGTAACATATTAATTAACATACATGTACATTTAAGTTACAAATATATATCATTTTGACTGGTAGAAAATAATCAAGGTAACATATTTTCAATTGTATTTGAAGTAAAACAGATAATTACCTCGATATCGAGAAATACATTTTCTATAAAAAAAAAATTATGCAACTTTCATGTAATTCAGAAAATAGAATATGAAATGAAATGCACTAACGGCTTAATCAGTCAAAGATATTATGAAATAATCTGAAAGATTCAACATCTTTATACACTCATCACTTAGTTAACAAAATAGTAATATTATCTTTTCTTCCCTTAGTTGACTAAGTTTATTAGATGTGAAAAAATGAAATGAAAGGGGGAAGTTGTCAGTGAAAAAACTTGATTATTTGGGAAGAAAAGCACAAAACTTTTTAAGAACCTTAATTTATAGAATATAATATTATTATACAATGCAGCCATGTTTATTATGTATAGAAAGGTTGGTTTGGTTACACACATGAGGAGCTCTCGTTAACGTGCTGAATGAACAAAAATTACCTGTACATATATGGATCGTGCATATAGCTCATTTAAAACAAGAATCGAACAAAATATTGATTGATTGATTGTATATTGTTTAACGTCCCTCAGGAGAATTTTTCACTCATATGGAGACGTCACCGTATGCCGGTGAAGGGCTTCAAATTTTGACCTTTACTCGGCACTCAGGGCCATTGAGCAGTGAGGGATCTTTATCCTGACAACGCCTACCGTGACACGGGGCCTCGGTTTTCATGGTCTCATCCGAAGGACCAGCAACTTTCACTTCAAAGTGCCGAGCGCATGGCGAAGGAACAGTTGCTAGCCATTCCATCGACTGAGTCAGTCGCGGCCGAGATACGAACTCTCGACCTCCCGACCACGTAGCGAGCGCTCTACCGACTGAGCAACCATGAACGGTGACTCGAACAAAATAACAATTTCATGAAATCAATAAGATGTTAAAGTACAATTTTATACGCGGCCGCCATTTCGAAATATTAACCGTTTTTGAGTTATAAAGCAAAAACTCTGGAGGGCTCTAGATCCCTAATTGTAAGGGTCAGCCCCTTGTAAATGATATAAAATGAAAGGTCAATTATGCACATTTTTTAATCAACATGTCGTAACAAAATATTTATAGTTTTCAAGATATAAAGGAAAACATATCAAAGGTTTGGCTCTTTTCCGAGTCCTAACTTTTGACTCCTCTTCAGCGCCATTTTTAATGCAAAAATCATAAAACAAAAATCGATGTGCAACTTCTATGCTTCTTCTTTTCAATTTCAAAGGGCTCTATAATTTCTGCTCCAATTATTACCGTTACAAAGCCTTTGTCTGGAAATCGAAGGCATTAAAATTCAATCAAATGAGAATAACTCGTAAGTAGAAGGTAATTTCCGAATCGTTTTACAATAATTAAAGAGTGTGTTGTAAAGCCTAAAAGCTCTGAAAATCTGTTGAAGAATGAGAAAGATAGGAAGCTTCAAAATTGGCGTCTAGGAAAAGAAAAAAAGAAGAAGAATAAGAATAATCTTAATCATCAGATTCAGTAGAAGGTCTTCCATTGGAATGAAAAATATACACTACAGATGAAAATCTATACAAATCGAATAAAAAGTATACAATACAAATGATGAATTTTTCAAAACAAATTTAAAATTATAGAATACAAACAAGAATTAAACTACAGATGGAAAAGGGCGAATATTGCAACATTTTACATGCCAACTAAAAACCCATCATAAAAACACAAGTCTTTGCATGCCTATTATCATACAACCTGTTTTAGAGTACATACCTCACAATTTCAATAGCCATATTTAAAGATCAGATATTTTATTTACTTTGAGTACTTGCTGTACTGTTAGCATATATTTTCTTCACAGTAAATCCTCCTGGAATTAACCAACAGATTACAACATTCATCCCCAGCAATGTTTTATGTTCTGAGGTTCCGAATGTCGGTAAGCAAATTTGTCTAAATAAAGAATTTTTATTGTACATGTACATATAAGATACCTTTTTTACTTGTCAAAGATTAACATAAAATACTACATTATATCTTTATTTTTGTTTTATCTTGAAAACTTAATACGATCTCGTTGTGAGCAACGAGTGGGTCTTCCGTCCGATTTTTGAAGAGATGAGATGAGATTTTGACTGACATTTTCATTCAAAAATAATGATAATATTGTTAAGAACAACGATTTTGCTCCCCAGTGTTAAAAATAATTAAGGTTTCTTTTTATTTAAATATGTGACAAACGTTGCAATATTCAATCTACTCAATTTGTATTGTATAATTTTTATTTGTTATCTATAATATTCCATTTGCTTTGTGAAATTGTACCTCTGTATTTACATATTTTTAATTTTTCTGTATACTCTAATTATCCATTCCTGGTGTATCATTTTTCAATTGTATTCTATAATTTTGATTCTTTCCTATAATTTTCCTTTACTTTTCTACAATTTTCATACTGCCAGCGCCCCCTAATAAAATTATATCACATTATCAAAAACTGCAAATAAAGAACATTGGCAATTTGTTAAATCAAACTGCGATTTGTTTTTTTTAAATTGACACCATGAGTTACAGGTCAAAGGGAAACCAATCGAGGCAAAACAACTCGGCTCGAATATGTAATCAGGGCGAACCCACCAGTTAGTACTTAAATCTTAAATGATGGAATCCTTTTTAACAATAAATAAACCATCCTTAGAATCAATACAAATTATATTCAAAATATCTAAAAAGGTATAAAGTTTATGTTGAACATGATTCCGCACAATATTTTAGCTGCAATGTAGGAGTAAGAAACCTCAAAACTCTCTCACCATGTTTGTATTTCAATGTATATTAATGATATTGAAGTTTTTTCTTTTTTTTTACTTTAACAAGAATGTTGTAGGCTTATAAAGTATTGCAAGTACTATTGAGAACGTATAAGTAATGTATTTAAACTGTTGGTTCTTTTTTATTCAGATGATATTGTTATTATGGCTGAATCAGCCGATGAATTTACAACAAGCAATTTACGAATTTGTACATATTGTTTGCAATGGAAAGTTAAAAATCGAATGTGGAAAAAACCAAGATCCTTGTTTTTTAAAGGCTCCAATGTTAAAAAGAAAATTTTCTTATGGCAACTTAGTTATTGAAAACGTTAAAGAATTTAAATATCTAGGCGTTATATGTTCACGCATTGGTTCCTTTTGTAAAAAAAAAAAAAAAAAACACATATGAACTAGCTCAAAAAGCGATGTATGGTATTTTTATTAAGCAATTAAGATTACCAGTTGAATGCCAATTTGATCTTTTTGATAGAGTATTTAAGTTGAGAAGTCCACGCCATTGTATATGGTTTATGGTGAAACAGGTTGCTTTCCTATATGTATCTGGGAATATTGTAGAATGAATTCATTTTGGCAAAAGCTTGTCTCGGGCCCGAAAAGTAAAATAGTAACTGTTTTATATAAACATATGTTTAAACTGTATTGTGATGGAATTTAACACATCCATGGCTAGATTGTATACAGAAAATATGTAATACATGTGGTTCAGCAAATGTATGGTACGAACAGAGTGCTAATTTATATGAATTATAAATGGATACATGTAACTGCTACCGTAAAACAAATACATATTACAAAATCAATTTATTCAAAAGTGGTCTAGTGACGTTAATAATTCTTCAAAAGGACAAACTTATAGAATTCTTATACAAAATTTTGGATTTGAAAATTATATCAATGTTATCTGCTATATTAAGAACAATATTTATGAAATTTTGTACTAGATATAGCCATTAATCAATAGAGACTGGAAGATGGCATGAAATACCACTGTGTGACAGAATATGTACACTTTGTAAAAAGGCTCATATTGCATATGAATTTCATTATGTTCCCCAAACGAAAATTGGGAACATATTGTTTTTATTTTTTTTGAATTTTCTTATATGTTCTAGGTACTTTTTTGTCCGCGAGTGTTCTCGAATACTACTCATCCGATCTAAGTGAAACCTTTTTAGGGTCATTAGGTATGTAATGTAGATGTGCGGAACGAAGGTCAATTTGCGCGCACTTGCGTGCATGTGCGCACACATGTAACACGTGAAATGACCAATATAATAGATATAGCTGTAACTTTTTCAAATTTTTCATGAAATGCTTAGAAACTCATAGTATAAGGATATATTAGTAGTATAGACATGATGACATGGTCAGAATAGCAAGATCTCACGCACATACACGTGCGCTTTGCTCCAATTGGCTGAAACTAAAAGTCTAAATATCTTTTTTGTTTTCTGACAAAATCCTTTGAAATATTGAACATAGTCATACATTATGAAGATCTACAGCATGATATATAAGAATAATCACATGCACGTGTGCTGCAATCTGATTGGATAAAACTTTAAATGCCTTAAACTTTCTTTGTTCTAAATAATACAGGTTGAAATTTCAAATAAGAATTATTATTATATTATTATTATTATACAAAATTTATAGAGCGCCTTATATTATAAACACAATTACTCTAAAGAGCTGTACAACATAGTTAAAATATATTCATAAAAACAACATCAGGAATAAAAATTTTGGTGAATAGCATAAGAAAATAAAATTAAGTATCGATAACCATTTTAAAAATTAAAAATATTTTTGCAAAATGATGATTAAACGATACTTGACCAGAAGAATAGATATAATGAATGCCTACATTATGCTTCTATCAAAAGTGAATGCAAGGACGTGCATGCACATGCGCCCGACACAATGCATTATTAAACGACAGAATACTTGAGTTTTTTATGTTCATGCAGAATTAAGAACTTCTAAGTGTCAAGACATGTAACATACTGAAGCATGCAAATCTTTTGACCCTTGACCTTGAAACTTAGGTCAAGGTCACTGGTAACCTGAATAAAATGTTGATATGATCTATTTACCAGAATCACCTTGACCTATGAACTTGAAATCGACATTACCCTTTGTCATTGACCAAAAGGTAAAAAGAAACATGAAGTACTTGTACCTGTATCTAGAAACACCTTTCAGAGTTTATTTCGGTTGGCAGGATAGAAGTTAAAGAGGTGGTGGGTTTTAATTATCTTGACCTTTCATCCAAATGTCACAATCAATCTTAAGTTCTTGGAGTAAGATACAAGATTAAACTCCATCGTTAAATAGGTTAAGAATAAAAATACTCCCCTCCCCCGCACACAAACAAATCAAATTAATGGCAACGTATAGAATCGCTGTAAGACTCAAATAACACCTCGGACCCACATAACTTTTCAGGGAAACTGCAGAAAAGAGCTCGAGGAAAGTGTATTAAAATATTTGATTTGAGTTTCCAAAGTATATAGAAATTATTAATTTATACGGAAAAATTACAAATCCTGTCGTGTTTAGAATTAAAGTGCAGATGAACAAAGTTGGTGTATAAGCCTTTTATAGCCTATTTATTCAGATGTCATAAATAGCATTCAATTCTACTGATTTGAAATAATATTTTAATACCAAGCATCCTTTCTTTATTTTACCTTTGAAATTTATTTGAATTTTTTTAGAATTACGCAATCCCCAGAAATAGCGATTTTCGGTATAGTAAAAATCAATTTACATGTACGCTCCTTCGTAAAATAATCAGGTTTTGCATTCATGAAAAAATATTAATAAGAAGGTGTTAAACAATATTGGTCACATTAGCTGACACGAATGTCTTTTTAAACATCTCTTGTAAACCCAAGAAAGTAGCCTCCTATGCATCGGAAAAAATGAATAGTTCCGGTCAAAAACCTTAATATATTTATATAGAATTTACCAGGCACAGGTTCCAGAGTTTTTAAAATGGCCCGAGAGGAAATATAAAAAAAATTCTGATCAGAAAAGAAAATTCCTTTTCCATGAATGGAACTACGATTGAATAAGTTCATTTTGATTGGTTAGCTATCAGCGTGACAACCTTAGTCGACATTAAACCTGCCTTGTCGTCGGAATAAAACCAACTTTGAGGCCGAAGTTAAAATCAGTAGAGAAATAAAATGTTAATCGATATATTAAAAAATGACGTATGCTTAAAAATGGTAACTTTATTCTTATTTTTTTTCTTTTATTCGCGGGATAGAAAGATATGTTAATCGCTTAACCAACATGCAATAATCATCTTGCATATGCATATACATGTACATGTACGTGTGCGCGCATGCAAAACGTTAAACGATATATAGTTGATATCATTGTAACTTTTATATTCTTAACTGAAATCCTTGGATACTTAGCATATTTATAAAAAGGTCTTAGAGGAATAAGGCACGAAAAGGGACATGGGGAGCGTTTGGGGAACATCTGTAACAGTCTCTGTTACAATTAGCACTAGTTATATTTTGGAATGTAAAACTTTTGCTAATGCGAGAAAGAATTACCTGGGCAATTATTATTCCCACAGACCGAATATTATTAAATTTATGGAAATTATGTCAACTTCAAACAAAGGAAAAGGCTGAAAAAACTTTGTATGTTTATCAAAAAAATTATGTTGCTGTCTGTCCTCGTTGGTATGTTTTCCCCACTCTTGTTCTTTTACCCTTAATATTCTGTCATGTTTTCTTTATTGTATATGTACATCTGACCAGACTGTATTTATTATATATAATGTATATATTTTATTTATGCACATTACCCAATGTACCAATAGGCTGGTTTGGGTGAATAAACTGAAACTAAGCCATATCACGTGACAAGTCTAAATATAAAATTTGATCTTCCTCAATATGTGAATATTAAGTATAAGCACAATTATCTGATATAAATAAATTACTAAAGATAAACGTCATCCAAATTATGAATACATTTTTAATTACCAAAAAATTGCTATATTTCAATAGCGCACCTTAACTGTACTGCATACGTCCCGGGGGGGGGGGTGTCTAGTTGAACTCGATTATTTATTTCTATACTCTTGCAGGAGAGAATACATGTATCAGAGACAAGCAAAAGAAGAAGAAGAAAAGGAAAAAATTATGCCATAGTCCGACAACTCATTTGGGCTTGGTGATGTTCCACTAATCATATCAAATTGTCTATTTTCTCAGACAACATTTCTAATGACATATTTATTTCTCATCAGCCAGCGCCCCCTTTTCATATAAATTGTTGTCCTCTAGCATGTATTTAGAACATAACCAACTTTTTCAGCCAATCAAATGCTCCAAATACTCGCTAAGAATCGTTTCTTCATGGTTAACAATTTTTCTATTTCTGAAATATTTAGCGGTGTTTGATTTGTTTTCTTTAATGTGTGGGTGTGTCCTTGTTGCTCTAATTTCTCACGATAAACATATTATAAAAAAATAAACTGTATTAAATAAACATTTCTTTATTTATTTAATTAAAAAAAGAAACAAACAATATTGAGACACAAACATTCAAAAGAGCAGATTATTTAGTTTTTAAGTCGTGTATTTATATCCCAGAATTTAAATTTCTACAGTATTTTTTTGTCGCCTTTCTGAATAATGAATTTTTTAATACACTTCGGCACAGACAAATACACGCAATCATCATCATTCACATCCGTTCCTGAGCGTCAAGTTAATCCAGCATTTTCATTTTTGGGCTCAGGGGAGCGAGGGTGTTGCTTATTTCTTTCAAGATAGGAAAAACTGCTCCCGTTGATATTTTTTTACGTTTGAGATATGCCCACTCATACTGGCTACGGCCTTATCATCAAATTTAAGAATTATATAAGGATGTACACAGAGTTACCATTCCTGAGTGATTTGTAATGTTACGACCCTCCAAGGGGGTCCCGGTCTCCTCATCAGTTTTCTTAAACATGGTAGATAGCACATTTATCAAAATTTTCCCAGCACCCCGATTGGGGGACTTTGTTTTCACTTTTAGAAATGAAACTTTCAATCAAATGTTTGCGGTAAAATGGACCAACTCGCGGTATTGGTAAATTGAGTACGATTTCAGTAAACATCGAGTATTTTCCGGTTGTTCGTAATGTTTAACTATTCGATTTTCAACGTTTTTATGTTTCAGACCTTCTTGTACATTTTTTGGAAATTCTTAGAGTAAATTGATTGCATTATAAGTTATTTTCTGCATCAGTTTTAATTTCATACTGTTCTGCATCTAAGTTTTTATGCCATTCCATGCCTCTTAATCCAAATGCTTTTCCGTTGATGTCTTTAAATTCTATGCTTCCTTGACTGGGTTGTACTTCAATTTTTAAACAACGCCGCGTGTTCGATTGATTTTCACGAGAATTGTGTTCGACGTGAACACGAAGCGGTCAATTGAAGCATGAAATTGTTATTATACTTAAATAGGCGGAGTTTATTTTTGATTCAATCATTTGATTTGCTAGTTTTCTGTTCTACGAAGGTAAGATAATATGAAGAGAAATCTTCGTCACGAAGAATGGGATCCGCTTCGCTCCGCCTAATCTTCAGGACGAAGATTTTTCTTCATATGACCTTACTATTACTCAAAAAACATAAAGGTTTGCTTTCCAAAACACCCGGAACACATGCCGCTCATTATGAACAAGAGCTGAATAGAATGGGGGTGGTTTCGATCCCATTGCCTGTTCGCGCCGGGTAGTTTACGCCATTTCCATGTTCACCCTTAGTCCCCCCCCCACCCTTACAACACTGTTTTCTTCAAAGAAACAGTACAAATCTGATGTTTATTTAGGCAAACATCTTTTGATCAGTTAGTCTTTACATTGATATAATAATTAGCACTTTAAGTAACTTCGATTGACCTAGAAATAATTATTTCCTATGTTATGACAACAGAATATATATTTTTTTCAAAATATCATAATCACAAGAAATTGACTTCATTTATGTAAAATTAATAAGTTGTGATTTCATTTCTAAAGACATTCTTCCCAGTGTTGGATGTGGAGACCGGTCCTTCGGATGAGACTGTATAAACCGAGGTCATGTGTCGCAGTACGTGCTGGCCTTATTGATCTACCTCCCTGCTCAATGGCCTAACGTACCGACATGTATTGGACAACATTTGCAGCTTTCCACCGGCAAGTGTTGGCGTCTGCATATGAGTGAAAAATTTTCGAGAAGGACGTTAAACAATATAAAATGATTAATCAATCATTTCAACATTCTCAGTCTGGTGATGAATTAAGTATACGAAATATATGAGGCTCATACATCGCACGGTCACCTGAATATTTTTTGCTCATTTTGATGAATACATGTACTGTAGTAAATACAGAATTGTATTTTGATGTTTTCGTTGGAAAGTGCCATATAAAGGAGTATGTATCTTGAGGCAATTACCTTAGTGCGGGTATTGCTGTCTCATGACAGTATCTAGTTATCTTATCTTTAACATAATATCTTTATGCAGTTTTGTCATTTTTCAGCGCTGCATTTTGACAAAATCAAGACAAGTATGGAAAATGTGCAAAGTACCTAGAAAAAATACTCATCTATAAGAAGTCAATTTGAACATTTCAACCAAATAGTATCAAAGAAAGTCCGATTAATTAATTTGTATATTCCTGTGGTAGAATCATACATATTTAACATCATACAATTTATAAACACTTCTCTTTTAAAACATTGATTTTTAGAAATTAAGATAATGATTTTAGAGAATATAACCTTTAACATGAGATATCTAAAATATAAGGGTTATATTTCATACTGAAACTCGATAAATCTATTTTAATTGCAAGAAAAATGTGACTTTAATTTTGTGCGAAAATCCATGTAAGTTTAAAAAGTGCGTTGAGCTGTATATACACTGGATTGGTAAAATAACCAGGAGCAAAGAAGGAGATTTTCAAAGGATTACCGGTAATGCGCTTTCACTATGTAATTGGATCCCCCCTAACACCGAAACCCTTGACCTTGGGGCCATGAAATTCACGATATGGAAGAGGCATCCTTTCTAATCATAACTATGTACATAGTTAATTGGCTTTATACCCTGGAGCAGAGGGAAATATTTTCAAAGAATTAATGTATTTGCATTTCACTATATCATTAATAGAGCCCAGTCCTTAACAACATAATCATTGAATCCTTGAACCAGGGGCCGTGAAATTCACAATTTTGGTAGAGGACTCGCACAAATACCAGGCCCAGGGCCACTTATGTCTTGAAGTCCAACTCAAGAGCTGTACACTACTGGACCAAAAAAAATCTGAAAATCCCAAATTTGACTGATAATGTTTGATAACTACTGATACGGTGCTATTCTTGCTGATAAATACTGATATTTACTTTTATTATTACTCTTGTTGCTAATAAATCTGATAATTACTGTAGTTTTAACTGCTGAGTCTGATTAATACTGATAAATACTTTTGATGTGCTGTCGCTGAGATTTACTGATAAATACTGTGGCCACCTTTTTTAAAGCTGGAAAGTTGCTAAGATGAAATTAAGGGCTATAAAAAACTTCAATTATTACTTTCTTTTATTTAAATAATCATGACGACATTTCCATATTTCTTTTTAAATGTTCTACTAATGACAAAAACCAAACACTGATGTCATTAAATCTATTACTGTACGATACTGTTATGAAAATGTTGACAATAATTAAATGACATTTTCAGAGTATATTAGGCAAATGTTTTCTACAAATCTATGAGAAAAGTATGATTTATCTGTAAGCTAAGTGAATGGAATAATTATTGTATAATATTTTTTCTAAAGATAATTTATACTAGGGGTGGCAATCGATTGCAGAATTGCTAATCGGTTAATCGCAAAACGTTCCGACCGATTAACCGGTTAGTCGTATCAAGATAATCATACATTTTGACATTTTCTTCTCATACAGACAAAAAGGCTAAAAAGTCGTTAGAAGTTAAATTCTGTTTATTATTTTGATCGTGGAATTTTATGTACATAAGAGTATATTTTATTTCAAATTCAATAGACAAGAAAAAAAAAACCATGAATATTGATTGAAAAATAAGACAGGTATAATTTATGCAGATGTTAAAGAAGTTAATTCTGCGTTGTCACCATAATCAGAACTAGTCCATATCTGAACTCTCACTTTATTTACAATTTACAACGTTCTTCATAATAAAATAATTTAAAAGATAACGGCAACGTATAGACGTACTTTAAATAAAAGTTCTTTACGGTGATATTTTTAACTTCATTAAAAAAACACAGGACTATCTGGGTAACGGCACGATGTTATAAAAACATGAATTAACACTTTACAAATTGAGCAATTACCATGCGATTTCAAACTGGAGAACTATAATTATCTACAAATATTCTTTATTATAAGATGTGTAAAAACACTAAATAAAAATCTATGTAGCGCTTTCCTTTCTGAAAAAAAGAAGGGATTTTAAGAAAACTACGCTCAAATTTACATTTTTTTAATATTTTTTCCGACTAACCGATTACAGATTTTGTAACCGATTGTCATCGTTCCAACCGATTAATCGATTAAACGGTTACATATTGCCATCCCTAATTTATACAAATTTCTGTAAATAAAAAGAACATAAGACTATCTTTCAAAACTTTAGCTTAATCATCGCCCTCTTCCGACTTCAAGAAAGGGTAGGGAGGTCAGTGATGTTTATTCTTCAGTTATAAGAAATAGTTCTTAGTTGGTGGAAAAAATAGGGATAAAATATGTATCTTGCAGGTTAGAAAAGCTTGATTCGCGCCATTTTCACTCGATCAGTTGGTCAAGAGATGACAAAATTCGCTTTTTAAAGATCACCTTTCATAGATCTAATTTTTTTTTCTTCAAATATATTTTTCCATTTTTTACGTGTTTAGCTTTGTGGTTTTTTATTGTCATTTTTTTTTTTGATTTTCCTCAAAAATGAAAAATTTTAAACTTAAAAAAAAAATAATTAAGTTATAGATAAAAAAAGGGGGGTTAATTATGTTCAATATGAAGACACAGCTTTCTATTCATTTATTTTGAATTTTCTTTATTTCTTTATCCATTTATCTACCCAGCACAGTTAAGGTTACAAAAGAAGGCGGAGCCTAATTTCTACGGGAAAACTTGACTATGACATCATACAAAATATACGTCATACAACATTTCTTTAAAATACTTCAAAATTAGTTTATCTGCTAATTTAACTAGTAAGAAATCATCAAACTACATAATTACTTACTACAGCGTGTTGTTTTGTCGTTAATTAAATCCCATGCACATAACAAGTTACAGTAAAACTCGGTTATAACGAAGTCACAGGGACCTATGAAATTATTTCGCTATAACCGTAATTCGTTATAACCGTATAAGAAAGTCATTAAATTTATACAGCTGGGGATTCAAGATGACTTCGTTATAACCGTAAATTCGCAATATCCCGTGTTCGTACTAAACGAGTTTGCTGTATAAACAAGTCACTGATCGCAATACAATTGTCAATATGACGTCATTTCTTACAACGTGAAGTAGTTTGTATGCAGTGAAAGACAGATAGAGTAATATTTTCTCAACAAAATATGTATTCTCTAATATTAAATAAAATATTATTTACAGATATTCTATAGACCAATAACTTGAATTTAATGTCTTTTTCACTATTTTATTAATATATTTTCTGTACATTACGTATTTAATTGACACTGCCGTATATTTGTATGCAACTTGTACATCTGAGGGTAATGTGAGGGGTCTTAATAAATCTATCTAGTGCAAGGGCATACACTCTAAGGATCAAAGTAAGCTTTTACATTTCAACGAAAGAACTATTAAGGTATACGAACCCTGGTTATGAGTATATAGACCCTGGCGATGGGTATATAGACCCTAGTGATGGGTATCTGAAAAGTGCTGCGATCCTTATGAAATCTTAAAAACAATTTAATTATATCAATATTTGATGCCGCTGACCAGCCAAAAATATAGCATTCGGTCATACAAGTATAATTTTAACAAGGAAATTGCAGATTTAGACAGGATAGCAGCACTTTTTAGAAAACTACAATGCGTGTTGAAATATTTTATATACTAAACTTTGAAATTCAACTTGGTTATGGCCTTGCACTAGTGATATTATATGTAACATCAATACTTCAAGTCAATATGCTAAAATCGCGTGACTGCCGCATAACGTGACTAGTCTAAATATAAAATATAATCGTCCTCGATATGTAGCTTTTAATCATAATTACAATTATCCGATATAAATTATGTACTAAAAATAATCGCCATCCCGATTACGAATACATTTTTTAATACAAATTTTAGTCAATATTTCCATTGCGCACCTTAACTGTATTGCGTATTTATTTATTTTTGCACGTACTGTAGGTTTCTGTGTCTTGTCTATTTCCCTTAACATCTAACACACTTTCAGAATGGGGAGTATCTAATGTTAAATAATATAAAAATATATTACCAATTATCTGAGAGAAATGATATGAAATTTAAACATAATAACAACAACAAATACTCAGTTCAAAACAAGTTGTTTTTTTTTTAAATTATCTTATTCATAATTTTACTTACTATTTAAGAATCATTTTACTTAACTACATAATAAAAAAAAGATAAAGTTTCATTCCCACATGTGCACTTTCTATAACAACCACAAATAGATCTGCGGCCGATTATGACCCTAGCTAATTTTCCAAACTTAAGGGAAATTATTCGTCGTTGTAAAGCAAAAGTAGGTCGAGCCGGCGGACCGATATTCATTTGATGCTTCTCCAACATTATATAAGGAATGTTTTTAAGTTTCGTGAGTTACTGGTGTGTGAATCACACAGACTTGTCATGTAGGCTTATTTCATGAAGCGCGCTATCACTTTATGAAAAATACGCCTACGTGCAAGTCTATGTGATTCTCACACCAATAAATCACACTAAACTTAAAAAAAACTTTCTTATATTTACATTTTCTATGTCTTAAAGAATCAAAATTATACACGATATTTGAATTCCTCCCTCCCCGCTTTTGTTGCATTTTTAACGTCTCTTTAGCCTAAATGTAACATAAGTTTGCACAAAAATATAATTCAAACACTTTTGACTTATTAAAAAACACAGCAAATATAAATAGTTGTCAGTTGTCAGGTACTTCTTCAAATATTGAAAAAAAATCATCAATATCACAAAGCAAACCATTTCTCCTTATTTACAAAGAGGCTTGAAATTAAACTTGCAATTAAATTGTTATCCCCTAAAACCATTCCTTACCTCAGTTTTGCCCAGGTCACCAATAGTTTTCGCGGGATACATGTAACAATTTCACAAATCGACAATAAAAACAGCATATTATTATTTTCTTTTCTTTTGATTTTTTGGATTGAAGTTGTTAATCTTTTTTTAGTTGAATACCATTGGATGGTTTTTAGGCAAATATTCAACACGGAATTAAATCACAGAGGATCCTGGAATAATGCCAGAACAACGTACATTGTTTTCACTGTAAACAAAACAGCGAGGAAAATAATAAAGAACTCTAAAATAGACCATGCTGAGATTGTACTCGTAAACGAGCTTTCAGGAATATTTGAAGCAGATATGGCAATGGAAGATATGCATGTAGAAGTATACATGAACAATAGTCCGTGCAGAGATTGTGCTGAGCGTCTTTTGGAATTCCTTACATCACATCGACGAGCAAACATTACCATTCATTTTTCAAATCTTTATAAAATTTGGCGTAAATCTTGCATTATGGAAAGGTGTAAACACTGGCTGGCAGTAAAGCGAATTGATAGTAATGACAATGCGGATGGGTTAAGGATGCTCATGGACCATAGACGCTGCAATATACAACCATTCGACTGTAAAGCATGGCTAGATTTGATGGGTATTTTACATATTCAATCTCCAGAATTCGAGCAAATCTACATGTATCAGAATGATGGAAACGATAGAAGTCGGGAAAAGGAAGATACTCTTCTTCAAAAAGATCTAAATCTTATTACGGATCAGGAGATGTGTATGTGTATCTTTATATGTATATGAAGGTTATCAAAACTTTTGTGAATTATCACAAAAATCTTTATTTATTTATTCGTTCTTTTATATCTAAAGAGTAAAGTATAAGACACGTTTCATCTTTTAATAAATTGTTATTATGGTGAAAGCAGTTGGATGTACTAAAGTGTATCGTTTTTAGCATCATCGTCGTTGTTATATGAAAGCATATTTTAAATGTAATAAGTAATGCTAAAAAGGGAAACAGCGAGATGTGCCTGGGCCTCAATTATTAAAAAAAAGTTTTCACTCGGGAAACGAAAAAGAATCATGTAATTTTTGGTCATGGCAGTGAAAAAAAAATTTTGAGGATAATCGTTTTTTTTTTTTTTTTGGCGCAAGATATACGAATAGAAGAGTAATACTTTTCAAACCGATTTGTGGTGAAGATTATTTATACAGAAAGTAAAAAAAATAGATAAAGCTGGGGAAGTTAAATCAATTTATTTCTTGTATAGATCCGCCTTTTTAGGACTGAATGTCAATTTTTTTTAGTTTCATGATGCGATCAATCGAGTGGATTGCGTGTTAATCATAAGATTATTATGCAGGCCAATCGATTGATCATCGTTATGAAAAAAAATATATGAGTTATCCCTTATATTTACATGCTTTTAATTCCGCAAATTCGCGCGCTATAAGCCCCTCTTCTGTCTATTTTTCCATCCCCTCTCTTGATTTTTTTCAACAGTACATTTATGAACAAATAATCAACATTTACTATCTGTAACTTTATCTTGGACGAAGACATTGGAAAAGTAAATAATAACATGTTTAACAAATATAATAATTAAGCTATTCATATATTTTCTCAAATACATCATGAATAGTTTCTTCATACCGGTATTTAAAGTCCCGTTTTATGAGTCATAGGGGGCGGACATTGATCACGAGAAAACAAAGACATTGAAGATTTTGTAACTCTCAACGGAGACATCGCAGGGTTACAATACTACAGATTTTGTATTGTGTATTTAAAGGAAGATATAATTGCAGAAGTTAAAAAATCGATGCTTTTAACAACGATAATGATTTTCCCACCATAAAAAAATGTTATTTATCAATGCAATGCAGTCCTGTTCTGGAAACATGACGCATGGATGTTTCAACTAACATCAGTATCGTATATTACAGGTATGGAAGAAGAGGTATTTTATCAATTATTCAGCCTCCAAGGAACAATGATTATTGTTTACATCGTCAATAATGAGAACAGAGCCCGTTTTTCGACAAGAGCTTTTCATGGCGAGACGAAAGATGAGGAAGAATTTCGTCGAGATATCTGAAAAAACTTACACCTTAAAAAAAGAGTCAGAAGAAATGCATGTTGATATCTACATGTTATTGAATGACAATCGTTGCCGGATGCTTACCAACTTTCTAAGGCAACATAGGAAAGCTTTCTTTCGAATTTATGCTACGGAACTTGGTCGGTTTCAAAAAACCAGTTTAAGGCAACTTATGGATCATGAGCGCTGCAAAGTAAATGCTCTCGAATTTCAAACATGGAGTTCATTCATAAGCATTCTTGGTCCACCTATACCAGACTTTGAAGAAGAATATAAATCGAGACGTGAAAAGGAGGATATATACATCAAGAAAGAACTTACCGATATTTACAATCAGGATCAGTAGTACACAAAGTCTATAAATATCAAACTTAAAGAAACCTGTGTTTAAATTGATCGTGGACCTAAAAAGTGCAAGTCAACATTTGTTTACATCTTGTTGGATTGAGTACTTACGTTAAGTTATTATTAAGTTATTTTAAATACAAAATCTCTCATGAATTGCTAAGATATGATTTTTATACAACGTGTTCTGTGGGATTTATATTTTATCCATGAGCATTAGCGAGAACTAGTTGGATAAAAATCATATCCAACACAAATCATACGATATTCTTTTTGTTACGTTTTTCTGGATGAAATCCGTGCAAGCGCGAGGAATAGATTTTTACCACTACAGAATTAAGGACAGATGAAACAAACAATTTTTTTCTTTGAAAAAGATTTATATCATGTCACAAGTTTAGTGATGTGGATGGTTCTTAGAATTTTTTCTCCTAAGAACTGGAATATGAAAAAGACTTGGAAAATATTAGTAACATTTCAATGAAAAAACAAATATAGACAAAACACAATCAGTAAAGGTTTACAGGTGGAAAACAAATTTCAGAATATGTTAACATGGTGATAAAAGTGTAATAGACTTAAGAAAAATATACCAAGCCAGGTGAATTTTATTAGGAAAAGCAAAATGGTAAAAATCAGCCTTTTGATATTGCCAATTTTTCCTAATTTTGATCTTCCTCTTAAAATTTATCTGGCTAGGTATATTTTTCTTAAGTTTATATAACAATTTAATTCTTTATATTACTAGATGTTTCAAATGGCATGCCAAACGTTGAGATATTCGATCTTTGTATTGTATATCTTTCCCATTTGAATTGTATATATTTTATTTGGATTGTATAATTTTGCATTTGTATTGTTTAATTTTTCACTTCCATTATTTTTTTGTTTCGAATTCTATAATTTTCCATTTGGATTGCAAACATTTATTTGTATTCTACATTTTCCATTTGTATTGTAAAACAACCATTTGTTTCGTATTTTTTTTTATTTGCATTCTATATTTTCCATTTGCATTGCATAATTGTTTATTTGTATTGTATAATTTCTTGTTTGTATGCGATATTTTTTCATTTGTCTTGTATCCGAGGATTGTTTAATTAAATCGCTACGAAGTATTTCATTGGTCAAGTTTTAGTCTGTAACGGACAAAGTTCATTTTTCAAATGCCTAACACAAACTTTGTCCGGTTCCCACAATTCCCGTTCGTTCTGTCTCTACTAACTCTACTCCACGGTTCCTCTATTCACGTGCATGCTAAGGGACGACCCTTTGATTTAGGGGGGGGGCATTTGTCTAATGCGATTATTTATTTTCATTTTCTCGGAGGAGAAAATATTTATTTCAAATATGACCAGAGACAAGGAGAAAAAAGAATAAAGAAAATCTGCCAAAACCCGAAAATTCATTTTCTTTGGGGTGGGATGGAGGGTAAATCACTACCTAGGGTTAAATTATTTTTTATTTTTCTCAATCAACATTTCTAAGGACAAATTATTTGTTTGCCATCTGGCAGCGCTCCCTTTCAAGAATAAAATGGCCGTACTCTAAAATGCAGGCAGATACAAAACAATGTAATCCTTCGTACCGAAAGAAATATACAATTCTTGGATATGTAGAAAGCAATATAAAACAATATCTTTTTTCGTAATAGTCCTGTCAATAATTTTTCTCAGAGAGATCTGATGAAGATGACATCATGACGGCAGGGTTCTCCTTGGGCGATTCAAGCTGCGCGCCACAGTTAAATTCTGTAGCGCCACAATTAAAATATCGGCGCCACAGTTAAAATATTAGCGCCAAAGTACTGTAAGACTTTCCTCGTCAGTAAGATAAAAATATATAAATCTATAAATCAAATGAACCTCTTAATTATGTACCGTTTTCAGTTTCTTTTGCTTAGCTGTTAATTTACTCTAATTATTGCCCATTGTTTGGTTTGGACAATCAATTACCCCGGTACTAGTATCTTTTAGACTTCACTGGAGACATGAATGAAGAGAAACAAGTCATTTTTATACACTTCACGATAATCACAAATGATTTTTTTATATCAATTAATTAATGCTTTAATATACAGAAGTTCTAAAAATGCTAAAGATAACCGCGTCTCTAAAATTACATTGACACTGCGAGTCAAGTACATCGTACATGTATCGTAAATCTTTGTATTTTTGTAAAGTTGAAAAATTAGCAATACATCCAAAAAATGTTATTTTATTCCTTTAAACTGCTTATGAAAAGTGTTTTAGAATACAAATTTAAAGATGTTTTGGTCTTCAGACCAATAATTGCAAATGTAAAGAACTTATGTTCACGTCAGAGTGTGACCTACCTACCTTCCTCTGTCCTCTGTGCAGTTAAATGCTTAAAACGTGAAACTACTAGTACTGTTAATTTTAGATTCTATAAGCAAATATTTTCCAAATACTAGTAATATATGTCATTTATTTAATACTACTGAATCACTGGGTATGTGGTTCCTTCGAGAATTCAATCACGAAGTAACTGCGAATATTGCACTTCGCGTTAGTCTTGCGCCCCAGTTAAATTTGAAATGATGGAGAATCCTGATGACGCCTCATAACAGCATCTAAGCCAAAAAGAATTCGGCAAGGTTTGTATCTAGATAATTGTGTTTAAAAAGCATATACTACATACATTGTATGTGATTTATTACAGACCAGGATTTCTACTAATTTTCTTGTCCACACAGGGGGAATAAGGAAGCATACAAAATATTCTACCTCGACTGAATCAGTGCTACATTATGACGTCACAGTAGGCGAGATGACGTCAATTTTAAAACACAAGTTTTCGTAATATTGATAGTTTTTTAGAGTACATTTTTAGAGCTGTAATTTAACTCTAGAAAATGAATAGAAACGTGTAAACATAAGCAAAAATAAAATGCTCTTATTTTGTAATGCTGGATTCTGTCATTTTGATTAAAATCTACCACCGATGACGTCATATGTGTACATCAAGTAACTTGGGTTGATCATGCTGTGTAAAGAGAATTTAGCTAATACGGCATGTACAAAGACACGTAAAATGGAGTTTAACAGCAAATATTGTTAATATCTTGTGATATGCATATAGAGTTCAGTTTAGAAAACAGGTATGCTAATTTATTTTCATCGATTTTATTCTCTTACGAAGACAGTCAGCTATATACGTATCCCAGTCCGCCTTTCCTCTGTCATTTGTGACAAAATTAATGCAACAGAACAACAATATGCTAAATATTTCAAAACAAAAATTTGTACGTATGGAAAGTTTGCCTCCTAAAATAGTTGGAAAGTGCTGCTAGAATCCCGAGTTAAGCATGGTTTTATGAAAAATCAGGGTTCATATGTAAAACATTCAAAATATTGGGTAAGGTTTCCTGCGAATGTTTGGAATTATTATTTCACTAACGGGACAATTGGATTATTAGCAGCACTTTTTAGGCAAAATGCATGTTTTTCAACAACATTATTTACTCAAAGAAATTATTAAACTCCGGGGTATTGTTGTTCTGTTAGCTTTTTTATTAAGGAAAATTTCGCTATTAATAGAAGTCACGTGATGCCGTGGTGGTGGTGCACGTCGTTGCGTTAGACACTCTTTTATCTTTATGCAATAAATAATAATAGTTTACGTTTATCAGCGGTTTTGGTAAATTATCAAACTTAATTTTCTTTAAAAAGTCTAAATTCCCTAGAAATGACTTTTATGCTTCCTTAACATACCCGCGCACATCATAAAGTGCAATTTAAGCAATTAACATCAAACAACCATTATTCAGTGAACTTGGCGTTATGAATAGCAATTGCTATACTGGCATATTTTTCATGAAGCACTAGCCACTGTGATGTGTAAAACAATTAATAAATTTGGAGTTCCGACAAACGATCTCAGATTTTCATTACGTGAAACAAAGTTGCACTTCATGACCTGATTTACTGCCAGTGGAAGAGAATCTGTTTAAAAAAATGTGTACTTGGGGTAAATAAAACATTTTAATTGGTTATAAACAAATGGACAGAAGACGCTTATAAAACATCTTCCTCTTGATGTCTTGACGTCTCCATATCAGGGAAATATTCTGGAGAGGGACGTTAAACAGTATACAATCAATCAATCAATCGAGATGTGCCCTCTAGCAAAAATTTTATTGCTAATGCTGTAATACAAATATACTATGAATTTGAAAAGATTTACCTTGAAGTGGGTACCCTCTTTGTTTATAAGGTTTCACATCTAACCTTAAGTATTTCAATATAAATAGAGGGCCAATCATTAAAAAATAGCAAAAAAATGTCATGAGAAATCGGAATAAAGGTTGGAAAGGCTATGAATTCATTTATTTGAATATCTAGTACTTTATATACCTAAATGTCTATCGGTCAATTTTACTGTAGATTTTATACAATACAGTCTACAGCGTACTATTTTTAACTTGACGTCAAACACTAATGTTTCTAAATACTAAAATAACGTCATTTTCTGTGTAATACGTCATCAGATTCAGAGTGTGGTGATATAGGTTCAGAAAACCACAATGAGGTGATCCTGAAAGTCGGATAACGCCGTCACGTGATTGAGTAAAATCTGTAGGGAAAAAATGAATGATACACAGATAGGTATATAATAAAAAGTTCGAAAGGAGGGATGAGGTATATCCATTGGTTGACAGGTTCCTGATAAGAAACATTAGTGTTTGACGTCAAGTTAAAATGAGTACATTGGAGACTGAATGTTCAAAGTTTTCATGTAAGTTGAGATCATTCACCCTGTTCTACATGTATTAACAGTGAATTTAGAAATCTGAAATTGTAAACGAATCACAACTTAAGGGGGATATCCGGACACCTTTAGTGCAATGAGAACAATCCGGACACCTTTAGTGCAATCGAAACAAAGTGTAAACATTTCTTCAAATGGCTAAAATACATTATATTTTGATCAAATTTTAAGTCCTTATGATAAAGATACAATAAATATGCATAACTGAATGCATGTTGTGCATATATAATCTATACTTTTGCAGAAAAATGCTTTTGATGTGCTCATTGGAACTGCACAGCTACAGAATTCAGCAGAGCCTTAAAAAATCCAAAAAAATAATATGCAAATTGTGCATTAATGTTCTCTCTACAATCATTTGTTGAGAAAATGTCTAAATTTTGCACTTTTAAATGATAATTTTGCAAGTTCAATACAAGGTACCGTTGTCTTCAAAATGAGTGTAAAGAACCATGGGATAGCAGCACGATGTCTATTTTTGGCACAGAATTTTGTTTCCAGACCCCTTCTTTATATGGAGAGACAGAACAATATTTAAATGTAGAAGAGAATTACAGTTGCAAAATATTTCAAATAATATGAACACTTTTAAAAAAGGAAATGTTTATACGAGGGCTGTTCAATAAATAATGTCCTGAACTATATAACATACATTACAGGTATCATATGACATTAAACTTGACTTTCTCGCATTATTGAATCTTTCATGAATTTATAACAGTTTATGTGACCACTTTTCATCGCATAGTTTCATCGTGAGAAGCTGGGAAACAAGGGCTTTTCGAGACACTGCATTATAAATGAATGGTAAAGAATCAGTAAACTAGAGTGAAAATAAAAGCTTCATTACAGCTGCCGTAAAACTTGTTAAAAATCCCAAAGAAATATTCAATAAAATATATGACATTTACAGCAACCAATGCCTGTTTTATTATAGACAAAAGAGCAGGTGGATTTCAATTATCATAAATTATATAATGGGCATCAAAAATGGGTACCCTCCTTGCCAACAAATATTATAACAACTTATGTACTGGTTGCCAAATTTCAACAAATAACATTTGATGATGTATGACTGACTTTAAGACACATAGCAAATTTGATAGACATCAGATCGGGAGTAGCTTACACTGTTTTAAAGAAACGTTTGACGGTAAAAAAGCGTGGTACTCAAAGGCCACCCTATATTTGAAAAATGAGTGAAAACGACAGCGTATACGAAATTCTTAACAATTATTTTAAAATATCAGTAATTGTAGTTATCCACGTTTGTTTCATTTTCAAACAGATATTGGAACATGAATCTATTGATTGAAACCCTCAAAACAGAATTTACCATTAGATGTACTTGATAAAAACGGCGAATGTCTGACAAGAGCACAGGTATTCAAGAGCACAAAGACAGATTTATATGTAATTTTCTTAAAAATTAGTGGTAGTGTTGTTCAAATTCGTATTCGGAGAGACAGTTCAATTTCTGGAAAAGTCTAGAAAGCATTTTTTTTCCAAATAAAACAAAAGGTTTATCAGAGGAAGGACCGAGAATCAGGAATCCACTACATTGAATTTCTTCAAAACAGCGTCCAAACCCGCATGCCCTAAAGAGTAAAGGGGTTTTCGGGATAAATAGAAAGTTAATGTTTTTTCGCATCAACAATATTCGCCAAACCTTTGACCTTTTGACTTGTTTCTATTTCCAAACTGGAAAATACACCTTTCAGAGGGATGAAACAAGTCCGGGAAATCATTGGATCTGCCATTTTCCAGTATATTAAGGGTCATACCCAAAAATGAGTTCTAAAAACAATCAGAAATTTGATAAAAAATATTACGGACATGTATTTTACTTAAAAGAGATTATTTAGTAAAATCATGAAGACTAAATCATTGAAAAGCGTCTTTTGCTTCTTCTTGAGCACCGAGGACATTATTTATTGAACAGCCCTCGTATTGTGGGTTGAAGTAATTTATTTAGTATTATTTTCGAACAGTTGCTAAGTAGTGTACGTATTGATATAAAAAAAATCCTTAACTCTTTGAATCCAGGTAAGGAAAAATGAGCACCATCAAAGTTAAAAAGAGTTTGTAAGTCTGCCACAGATAAATATATTATTTATCAAAATCTTAATCATCACCAATGAAACACAAAAAATTAGACATTCTGGCCGTGGTTGAACGAGGAAGAATTCCTCGTAGCTCATTAAAATATTGACCAATGCTAGTAAAGCATAGTCGGATGATGAACTTTATCGCGACCTTTCAACATCCAATCGCAGTATAGGAAATACGAGAGTTCGCGAACTGTTTGAATAACTTCCATAAAAGAAACAATATTTGATTTCAATGTTGATTATATTTTGAATTAAGCCTCCAGATTTTAATGCACATCAACCACCGTTTTGCACATGCGTAAATCACGTGACGTTAGCGGTCACGTGACCTCCTCCGTAGCGGTCTGTCACAAAAGTTGAAAGATTTTTCTGATTTTTTTTATTTCTTTCCATGTGAGTTAATTTTTATGACAAGACCAGTTCATTTGTCAGAAATGGTCATATCGGCAACAGAATGGGTGGATAAGAATATCCTTTCCAAACAATAAGCATTGCAACCATTAAAATACAAATCTTCTGTCTCGGGAGAGACCTTTATTCATGGTGAATTGAGAATGGGTGCCTCCTTTTTTTGTAATATCTAATATGTTAAAAATCTAAAATAAACGATATATTAGGTATTTAATAATTATATAATTGTACAAATATTCAACTATTTTTCAAAGTGTTTATTGGAGTTCTTTGATAGCAAATTGCTCAATTAAACATATCTTTTCAAACTTGCTTTCACTGGGCAAGATGACAAATAAGATTTTAACCATTCTGCCTACCTTCAGTAAAACGATCAATCCAATCATTAATTGAATTTATATGAACTCATTTATCTCAATAAACTGTGTACAAATTATCATATGATACTGCGGACGGATTTCTAAGATATACAATAAATTGTACAGTCAGTTAGACTCAAAAACAACCAGTTTTCGTCACAAATGACCTACATAGTGACGTCATTTTCACATTGTGACGTCACAAACAAGGAGACAAACTTTATTCAGCATAATGTTATTTACAGATCTTATGCATGGCTATGTGTTTACCGAATTTCATTCTAATATGAATTGTGGTTTTGTAGATATTGAGAGAGTTCGCGAACTTTTTGATCACCCCTCGTATGTCTTGTATACTGTTGACGTCATTTGTTGATTTCAATTGCGATGGAAACAATACTGGCCACTGACTGAATATGACGTCACAATAAAGAGACGTAAATATTCAAGATTACGACACTTTTTGTGATCAAGCAGCCAGGGGTAGGAGATAGCTGTATATGCGGACTCCGCACCGTGGCTTGAGACGATGTAACAGCGGTCGGAGCTACAAGGTTCCTTAAACCTTTGGAACTTTTAACCCACGCAGTAAAGTTAAGGTGACAAATGGAAATATTGACGATTTTTTCTGATAAAAATACATACTTTTTCTAGGATGGGCGATTCTTTTTAGAAATTTGCTGATATCAAACAAATGCAATGTGATTCATATCTACATATTGAGGACGATCAGGGTTTATTTTTTATTTAGACCTGTCACGTGATGTCCGAGTCACATGCTTTGTATATATTCTCGCCTATAAGTCGGTATTTTTGGAGTCAAATTTTAGTCCAAAACTCTATGTCCGACTGATAGGCGAGTCATAAAGATATGGGTATTTTTCTGTAAAGTGAAATATAGCATTCCATATATATTTAGAC